>NW_004955456.1:10247323-10297157 GCF_000276665.1 Chinchilla lanigera
CTGAGCAGAAGCGTTAACAGGTCACCAAGAGGGTGGGGGGGGGGGGCTGGGGGAACCTGCTCGGCCGGCTCCGAGGGCCTGCTCGCCCCGCCCGTCCCCTGGGCCTCCCAGCGCCTAGAAACTCAAGTAGCCATTTTGGATTTTTCTTCTCTGGATCCCTCAGATGGCCACTGGGACTCTTCCCCTTCTGATCCTGTAAGCCTATCTAACACTTCCCTTTGTGTAATTATGCATATAATTCGTATTGACTGATCCTCTACAAGACCCTAACTAATACAATGGCCTTGTGTGATCTTGCTTGGGATAATTGAGTCTCTCCAGTCTCAGTGGCCCAGGCTTCCCTGTCACATTCTCTGAGCAGGAGATATCTCCCTTTCTCCCTCTCTGTCTCCATCTCCCTCTCCATCTCCCCCCCCTCTCTCTCTCTGTGTGTCTCTCAGTTTTTTCCCACATCCTGGACCTGCAGCCATCTCCATGGAGATCAAGAGTTCCTGGTGGACCAAAGCTAGCACACTGGTTTTCGGAGTGCGGCTCCAAGACCCACAGGTCCGGTACCACCTGGAGACTTGTAGGAAATGTCCTTTTTGAGGCTCCCATCCCAGATCTACCAAAGCAGAAATGCTGGAGGTTGAGGTTAGACATCTGTAATTAACAAGCTTTCCAGGGGATTCTCGTGGGTACTAAAGCAAGTGAAGCTCTGCTTCTGAATGCAAACAGTATTATGTTTCTCAGCCACACCCCTGAGCCTATACTGTGGACTTCTTTAGACCTCAGTTTCTAGGCAATTTAAGTGACTTTCTAGATTCATGCAGCAGCTTAGTGCAGTGTTTAAAACGAAGGTCCCTCAGCAGTGGACTTTGTACTCTCTAGTGAGACCTAGCGGTGTTATGGCCAACATACAAGCACAACCAGCCCAGCATATATTCTTGGTGCCCCTCAAACACTGGGTCAATGTCAGCCCCCTCTGGCTCTGAAAAACATGGCCAGGACAACCCAACAAGAGAGTCTGCAGTGGTCTCTGATGGCAAGCAGGGAAAAGATGCTGAGTACCTGCTATGGTTTGTGCCTGGATGTCCCCCAAAACCTCATGCAGTCATGGGGCTTGTGATTGATTCATGGTCCAATGCTGGGATTATGGGTGTGAGTGCTGTACCAGTGTGTGTGGGGGGGGGGCGGTGTTTGCATACAATGTAAGAGAGGGAAAGAGGCTGCTTGCTGCCGTTCTCCCTTTTTGCTGTTGTTGTTTTTGCTGTATTCTGCCATCATGAATGGTTTGCCCTCTGCCATGTGCCACTCTGTTTTGGAGCCAGCTGAGTATAGACTGAAACCCCCACAAACTGTGAGCTAAATAAACCTTTCCTTAATTTTGGGCGTTGGGTATTTTGTCTCAGCAATGAGAGAAAAGTAACCAAGACAGAATTTAGTACCAGAGGAGTGGGGTTGTTGCTGTGACTATACCTGCCGCATGGTTCAAGAGCCTTTGGAAATGGCTTGTGGGAAGTGTTTGGAAAGGTTCTGAGATATCGCCTGAAAGAGTAGAGCTGGAACGCCTTTGGCTGTTCTGTATGGGAGATTCTGGTCAGAGCTGGGAAGATTAGAAGGATGATAGAAATCCTGCCAGCACAGACCAGGTTCGGGAGGTTTCTGATGGGAAGAAAGACTGCATTGGTTGTTGGACTCCAAATGATGTGTATTATGGCTTAGCAGAAAGTTTGTCTGCATTTTGCTTGTGTTCACAGACTTTGATTGAGACTGAGAATAAGTGCGGTGGACTAATTAATCTGGCAGAAGAAATTCCAAAGCAGTCGAAAGTTGGGGCAGTGACATGGCTAATGTTGGGGGCTTTTAGCAAGATTTATGTTGCAAATCAAGAACAAAGAGCCAAGCAGGATGATTTAAAATGTTGTGAGTGTGGCCAGAAAGGAAGCTCCAATAAAGCTGTGAACTACAAAAATAAAGCTGAGGAGATCTCCATTGCTGAGAAAGAACAGAATAGAAATGATGGCCTGAGGGCACCACAAGAAGCAAAGTCTCCACTCTTTGCAGTCTCAAACCTGCAAAGGTGAAAGACTTTGCTTTGAGAAGAAAGCCACAGAAGGCCACATTCCAGAATGGCAGCAGCAGCCATACCAGGTTCCAGAATTGTGGCAGCATAGAGAATTTGTCTCTCAGAATCAGGTTCAGGTTGCCCAGTGATCCAGGCACTCGACCCCTATGGCCAAGAGAGAAGAAATCCTGGTTATTGCTCCAGGTGGCAGCAGACCTGGGCATCATCCACATGGAGCTAGTTTTAGGTGCGTACAGAATTAAGAGTTCTGAGGTTAAAAAGGCTTCCACCCAGATTTCAGAATAAGGCCTGGGAGGCCAGGCAGTGTGCCCCTGAGAGGGCAGTATGTGAAGCTGTCAATGTGAAGCAAAAATTTCAGTGGGGACCTCAGAACACTGGAAAAGCCAGGAATGTGGATTGTCTTAGGAAAACTGCAAGGAGAGAGCAAAGCAGGCCCAAGGGAGAAGCCATAGAACTACAGCCACCAGCAGTGCCATAGGGGTGGAGTCATGTAAGCCCTTTGGAGCTCACAGTGTGCCACAGATTGCTTCAGATGTCCCACATAGAACTACAGGACATAATGTTAGCCCTGCTGAATTTTGGACTTGCTGTGGTCCCAATGCTTTGTATATTCCTGTTTGTACCTTTTGGAATGGTATTGTTTATCTTGTACCATTAATAAATTATATTGTTTATCTTGTGCCATAATTAAATTATGTTGGAAGTGTTTAACTTTTCATTTGTACAAGGGCTCACAACTAAGAGTTTGTCTTAGATCTCCACAGAGACTTGGGACTTGGACTTTTCAGCAATGCTGAAACTGTTAGGACTTTGTCAACTCTTAGAGATGGACTAAAATATCTTTTGCATAAAGGGATGTATATGAGTCTCTGTGGGGCTAGGGGCAGAATGTTATGGTTTGTGTCTGGGTGTCCCCGCAAAGCCTCATGCAGTCATGAGGCGGGCTTCTAGAGTTTATGATTGATTCACTGCCCAATGTTGGGATTATAGGTGTGAGTGCTACACCTGCCCTGGGGCGGGTAGTTTGCATACAGTGTAAGAAAAGGAGAGAGGCTGCTTGTTGCTGCTCTACCCCTTTTTGCTGTTGTTGTTTTTACTACCTTTCTCCCCCATGAACTGTTGCCCTCTGCCATGTGCCATTCTGCCTTGAGCCAGCTGACTATAGACTGAAACCCCCATGAAGTGTGAGCTAAATAAACCTTGCCTTCCTTAATTTTGGGCATCAGGTATTTTGTCCCAGCAACGAGAGAAAAGTAACGAAGACAGTACCCAAAGATATCAAATGTACACAGGGAGAAACCTGAGCTTGATGAGGAAATTCGTGTCTGAACCATAATGTTGGTCTGGCTTTAAATTCATGATACAGAGAAGGTTAAGAGTGGCCCAGAGCTTAAGTGACATGTTCAAGGTCACCTGTTAGAATGATGCTTCTGAGGAACCTGAATTTGTGGGACCTCTAAACACCTCTTCTATCACACCATGAAGTCCTTTTCTTAAGGGAAAACAAAACTTGCTTCTAAACTATTTCCTCCCTTGGGAACAATCTGTGTGAACACAGCAAAGATACAAATTTGAGGAGCCAATTTGGGGAGCTGCTAACAGAGATTCCCGTTATGACCAAGCAGTTTTTGTTCCGTGTCATGCTTGTGTTCCTGAAGTTGTGAAAGACTGTGTTAGTCAGGTTGTGCTACTATAATAAAATACCGTGCACTGAGGGGCTTAATCCTGAGAAATATATAGTCCTGCAGTTCTGGGGCTGTAAACCGAAAGTCAAGCATTAGCAGGTTAGAATCCTTCTGAGGTCTCTTGGCTTGGCTTGCAGCTGGCCTCCTGCTTACTGTGTTTTCATGTAGTTTTTTTCCATGTGCAGCAATTCTGTGATCACATTTTCTATTATTGGACAATACCAGTCCCATTGGATAAGAACATACCCTTATCACCTCATTTAATCTTGATTGTATCTTAGAGGATACATCTCCAAATTGAGTCACATTGGGTGTTGGAACATCAACATATAAAACTGGGGGCAAGGTGCAAAACTCAGTCCATAACAGTGGCTAAAAGGATTCGGGCAGAGCTCAGAGCCCCTGGCTACGCCTCCACTCATCCTGTGTGTCAAGCTTAATGCTTCTTATCCTATGGCCTTCGCTCCTCTGATCTGCCTCCCTCTCCCCCATTAAATCTTTTTCCTTCAGAGCACTTGACATAATTGCATGTATTTATTATTTGTGCAAATGTTTATTTACTGCCTACTTCTCGCATTAGATGACACCCTACAGAGGTTATGTCTGATTTGTCCCCTGCTGTTTACCCAGCACATGGCAAAGTCCCTAGCCATAGTCAGTACTCAGTAAGTACTTATGGAACTAATTAATCAATTAATACTTGCTTATTTATTAAAAGAAGCAGAGGAATTCTTCTGGGCAACACTTAGTTTAGATGTAATTAAAAAGCACAAGCAGAATTTTTTCTTAAATCAACAAGCATGGCTTTCCAATAACTCCAGTAGGTTCCACATCCCATCTTCTGTCCCTGACAAATGCCTAAATGATGGATGGCTGGAGAGAGGGCGGCATGTGCAGGATCAGTGATTCCACAAGTGCGTGTTGAAGGCAAAGCACCAAAGGGTGGTATTATTTCACATGTGGGGCGGGAACCAACACAAAGGCACCCTTGTGGGGTTGTGTCCAGAGAATCTGAATGTGGCCTTCCAAAGGAATCTGGCCACGAGGGAAGTGCCGGCATGTGCCCTGGACACCTAACTCTTAGGTAAGATTAGAGTTTTTCATCTGTGCACACCTACACCGACAGACATCCCCTGCTAAACCTTCCTTATTTTCCTCAACTCCAGCCTCAGCACATGCCATTACAATTTTTGCAATACAGAGCATCCATAACTTGCCAGTACTGTTGCTTCTCAACTGACAATAGGTCCAGTGCTCAGTGAGCCCATTGCAAATTGCAAATATTGTTAAATTGAAAATACCGTTAGGTGCTTCCTACACCTAGCTTACTGGACATCACAGCAACACGGCGGCACACTGTTAGAGAGTAGGTTGAAAGAGTGGATGATAGAACTGGCAGCTTGCTGCTTTTGTTCAGGATCAGAAGAAGATTCCAAGTCCGGGAAAGATCAAAATCCAAAGTACACTTTCTATGAATGTATATTACTTCTACACCATTGTAAAGTCAAACGAACATGTAAACATGCAGCCACTGTGCTCAGGCACTGCCTGCATAAGTGGCTCTGTACCTGGCTACACAAAATGTGGTCTGGGAACCAGGAGCATCAGCCTCACTGGTGAATTTGTTAAAAATGCAGAATCCCAGACCCCACCAAGGACCACTGAATTGCAACCTGCATGTTAACAAGACATCCCCGCATTCACACACACTGTGAAGTTTGAGAAGCACTAGCCTAGAGCAATATCCCTGCAAAAGTCCACAAAATGCAGGTGGAATCTCATCACTACCCTTCGGGTGACCTCGGGCACCAGATTTGATGCCTCTTCCTCCAGCATAAGCCTCAGAATGGAAATATTCCAGGATCTTCCAAAGTTATCTTCTTAAAAGAACTCTGGGGGGTACTTTTTAAAAAATAGTAACTTTAGATTTTATCTAATTCTCCTCATGTGTGTGTGTGTGTGTGTGTGTGTGCATGTGCATGCGCACATGTGTATGTGTGCACATGCATGTGTGTGTGTGTTACTGTGGATTGAACCCAGGGCCTTTGCACTGAGCTCCATTGCCAACACTTTTTATTTTTAATCTTGAGACAGGGTCTCATCAAGGGGTCATGGTTTGTGTCTGGATGTCCCCCTAAAGCCTTATGCAGTCATGGGGCGGGCTTCTAGAGTTTATGATTGATTCACGGTCCAACGCTGGGATTATGGGTGTGAGTACAACACTCATCCTGGGGCAATTAGTTTGCATACAATATAAGGGAGGGAAAGAGGCTTGCTCTCTGCCACTGCTCCTTTTTTGCTCTTGGTGCTTTTGTTGTTTTCTTCCGCCATGAACTGTTGCCCTCTGCCACATGCCACGCTGCCTTGGAACCAACTGAGTATGGACTGAAACCTCCACAAACTGTGAGCTAAATAAACCTCTCCTTCCTTAATTTTGGGAGTCAGGTATTTTGTTCCAGCAACAAGAGAAAAGTAAGCTGGTCTCCAACTTGCAATCCTTCTGCCTCAGCCTCCCAGAAAGCTAGGATTAAAGGCATGTGCCATGAGTCTCCTTTTAAGAGCTGAAAAGAAGTATGATCTGGGATGACACAGCAGCAAATGTCCCCCAAAACAAGGCCAGCTCTGCTCTCAGAAGGACGCTCTGATTTCAGGCTGTGTGCCTTCATTTCCTACCTGCATTCTCACATTTCAAGGCTAGTTTTTCAGGGCTTTGAAAGGTGAAAAATACGGTTAATGAAGAGCTATCACAGTTGTGTGATGTGAGTAATGACTTCCAAAAATCCCTCTCCGCCTCTCGCAGTCTAGCTTTCAAACGCACTTCCACGTGTAAAAACCTAAGAGTCAGAGGCAATCGCAATTAGCATATGCATTTTCACAGATAAAAGATGTAAGAATGTTTTCAGATTTTTAAAGAGATTATGTAAAGGACACAGAGCTGGTGGGTGTCAAACTTAGCCAGGAGCCCGGAGCTGTCTGACTCTGAGTCAGACAAAGCGTGTGTCAGGGATGTGGGTGCAGCTCAGCGGTGGAACATTTGCCAGGCGTTCAGTCCGCAGCACCACAAAAACAAAATCCATGTGTCACTGATGACTTCCAGAGAGGATGTCCTCACCATCCTTGTCTCAGTATCTGAGAGCAGACCCCCTATGTGGTGACTTTCTGATACAGAAGGAACAGTGGTGGTTCCCCAAGGTTGGAGGCATGGATTGACCTGGCCTGAAATGCATCTGCAACCAGTGAAATACCTCACACAGAACTGCTTCAGAGATCTTGGGGAAATTTATCAAATTGGTACAGCTCTTAAGAGATAACAGGATTACATGGGCAACAAAACTGAGGCTATGGAAAGGCTTCCAAGTGTGAAGCTGGTTTCTGCTACATATCTTTACCCTACAGAGATCATCAGAGAGCCCTTGGGAACCAACTGTCAAACACCAGAGGAGATAGCGGAGAAGATGCTCTTGGTGGAATGTCAGCAGGTGCCCCCAAATATTGTCTGAAGAAACCTAGGCTGAGACCTTGATGCTCTGTAAGGCCCAGTGCTCACTAGACAGGGCTCTGGAAAGGTCCCTTTCGGGGGGCAGGCCAACATAATGGTTAAGATCGTAGACCCCAGACCTGATCTCAGATGTATGAAGTCTCAACCCACCGTTCATAACCCAAGTAACCTCAGAAAAGTGCTTGTAACCCAGACCTCGGTTTATTCACCTGTGAACTGGGCACTAAACATGCCACAGCTATGAGACCATGGAAGCCAGCCGTTCACAGATCCCAGAATGTGACCCCAAATTCCCTGTGGCTCCCACACAGGGCCTCAAGCCTGGGAAATTCCTTCTCCAAGGAAGAACACCATGGACATCTTCGGAAAATGGCAAAAGGGTTATCTGCCCTTATCTGCAGAAGAAAAGATGGCCCAGTGCTCCCAGCACGCAGGCTGGCAGGGAGAGGGGCCTGGGGCCGGCAGCAGGAGGGCTGAGTGGGCCAACTCCGGCTTTCCGTGCTGTGACCAGAGGCCATGCACGAATGCACGTTCTATGTCAGGTGCTGTGCGCAGTGCCGCACGCGAATTCCCTGATTCGGTCTAAGCAGCAGTTCTAGGAGCCGCGTACCACTATTTCCCCACTTTGCAGATGAGGAAACAAACTGAGACATAAAGGGGGAGGGGTGTCACAAAGGGGGAGGGGTGTACAAGTGCAAAGGGCTGGATATTCTTGGAAATCCACTGAACACTGGTCAGCTACCGGCAGGCCCTGCCAGCTCCAGGGCATCTGGACAGTCAGGGTAGCCACGTGCTGGTCTCTGCTGTGTTGGGGCACGAAGCCACACCAGGTACCTGGTCACTGCACTAAGGGTGTGTCTCTCTTTTTGCTTCCCGCCCATGACAGGTGACAGCTTCTCAGCTGGTAACTGATGGCAAAGGGAGCGGCCAGAAGACACCCAACTCCTTCACGGCCGACACACATGCTGCACCTTTGTCCCTGGGTAGTCAGCCTGTGGGCAGATCTGCACTGTCAGTGCAGCATCCCTGGCTGTCCAAGCCGCATGGGATGGAGCTTCAACCATCATTTCTGAGGTCCTATGCACAACATGGCACACTTCACCTCTACCCACTAGTCCCCACATTTAAAGAGACATGAGGTAATGGCATATGTGGGCTAGATCTAAATTAGCGGAACCAAATTCAGCCTTTGCTGCTGACTAGCAGGCATGATGTTGGGCGAATCATTTAATTGCTCTGTACCTCATCTTACCTCTCTGTACAATGGGTATGATAACCCATCTCTATAATAAGGTGAGTATGAGGATTAAATATGTTAATTAAAACACATTGTACTGGGGCAACTGGATGTGCACAAGCAAAAGAGTGAAGCTGGATCCTTACCTCACCCCATACTCCAAAATTAACTCAAAGTTGATGAAAGACCTAAACTTAAGCAAGGAAACTGTAACTCTTAGAAGAAAACAGAAGCAAATCTTTAGGACCTAGGTTATTTGAAAATTTATCAGCTATGACTCCAAAAGCACAGATAACAAAAGAAAAATTAGAGACAGTGGATGCCACCAACATTCAAAATACCATGTTTCAAAAGATGCCATCAAGAAGGAATAAGGACAATCCACAGAATGGGAGCCAATAGTTGCAAATTAGACGTCTGATAAGAAGTTTGCCCCCGGGCTGGGGATTTAGCTCAGCGGCAAAAGCGCCTGCCTGGCAAGCGCAAGGTCGTGAGTTCGGTTCCCGGTACCGGAGAAAAACCAAAAAAAAAAAAAAAAAAAAGAAGTTTGCCCCCAGTGTATGTAAAAAAAAACTCTTAAAACTCAACAATAGAAAGATAACTGACCTAATTTTAAAACTAACAAAACATCTGAATATATATTTCTCCAAGGAAGACATACAAATGGCCAAGAAGCACATGAAAAGCTGCTCAATATCACTAGTTATTAAGAAATTGCAAACCAAACCACATGACACCACTTCACATCCACTAAGGTGACTACAATTAGAAAGGCAGACACTAACAAGTGTTGGCAAAGACTAGGAAAATTCAAGTCCTTGCACAGTGCCGGAGGACATGCTAATTGGTGCAACTGCTTTGGAAAACCAGTCTGGAGATTTCTCAGTTCACCACAGACTTACCACATGACCCCGCCATGTCATTAGTGGGTCTATAAGAATTAAAAATATGTACACAAACATTCATCGTAGCACCATTCACAGTAGCCGAACAATAGAGAAACCCAAATGTCCACAATGGGTGGGTAAAATGTGGACTTTCCACGCAATGGAAAGTTACTCAGCCATAAAAAAGGAAAAAATGGAGGAACTTCAAAAACATCAAGGCCAATGAAAGAAACCAGTCACCGAGGACCACACACTGTAGGACTGCATTTGTATGAAGTGTTCAGAATAGGAAAATTCTTGGAGACAGAAAGAGGATTTGTATTTATTAGGGACTGGAGAGGTGGAGAGAGGAGGCTGGTGTGTAAAAAGTTCCTTTGTGAGGAATGAGAATGTTCTGGAATTAGTGGTGACAACTGCACAACTCTGTGCAAACATTAAAAACCATCAAACTGCACACTTGAAATGGGGCACATGAGAAAAGTAACTAACCTCACGGGGCTTGGGTGGGTGCATTAAAATCACACAGAATAGGCTTTATTAAGAATAGCATTACTAGACACAGGAAGAGACATTAGGATAAAAAGCTCGATAGAGTAGAAAGAAAATGCAACGATAAATGCATAAATGAGGTGTGGTCAAAATATATGGTAAACATTAAAAATTTAAAATTTATTACAGTAAAAGACACATGGCTATTAATCCCCTTCAGAAACCACACCCACCGCAGTTTCACACGTGCTTATCCCGTTGTTCTTGCCACTTTCTGCAGCAGTGCTGGAAGTCCTCCTTCCTGAGTTCCTTCAGGTGTGTTGTTATAGCTGCCTTCATGTCCTGAAGCGATTCAGAATGTTTCCTTTCTGTGGTCACTTTGACTTCGAGGAGGAGGCGGAAATCACACAGCTCCAGATCCAGTGAACGAGGCTGATGCGGACCCAGCACCATGTTTTCACACGCCCGCCTTTCTGTTGGATGGCGCTCGGCGGCAGCAGTCACTGTGTTTTTGATCACATGTCGGTAAGGACGCTCACAAAAGAGGACTTTCAGAACCACGTCCGAAAGTGGCAAGCACAGTGGGATATAAGTGCGTTAGAAGCAGAAGCGGGTATTTTGAGGGGAATCCATTTCAAGAGTCTTGTATTGTAATAAATTTAAACATTCACTGTATATTTTGATGACCCTTATGTCACACAAGAGCCGCTAGTTTTTGAAAGCACTAAATCTGTAGAGTCCGGAGCAGGGGCGGAGCCTGCCGTCCTGTAGTGCAAGTTCCCGAACTCTCTCTTCGTGCAGGTGAACCACTGCTCAGGACACCTGGCCACCCTTGTGTCACCACCGCTGCTGCTACTCAGCCGGCCTCCTCCTGTGCTCCTGGAGGAGCTGGTTATGAAGAAGCTTCTCTCGGGGCCTTGCCCCGTGGGGCTCTGTGATATCACAGCCCAGGCTACCCCATCTGCTGCTCCTTTCCAGCGCATCAGGAGTCGAACCATTCCGTGTGAGCACAGCACCTGCCAGGGCAGCAGCACAAGGTCTGCTCCCCAAGCCAAGCCCCATCAGGGACACAGGAGCAGCTCTTGGCCTGCAGCTCATGGCAGAAGACATGCTCTCCCCTTCATACCCGGAGCCGGGCTGTGCCGTGCATGCCAGGGGCTGCAAACCTAGGGAAGACAAGGAGACAGAAATTCAAGAGGAAAACAAGAGATGTAGGAGAATGTGGGGAGCAGGGAGAGCTGGATTCAAATCTTGGCTCCAACACTGACTGGCTGTGTAACTTCAGAGTCCTGGACTCCTCATCAGTGAGGACACCCAACTTCCTAGGACTGTTACGGAATTTTTTTAAAAAACTATGCAAAATACGTTCTACAATTTAAAAGTACACATGGGACCCCACAGCCAGTCCAGTCTGATCTCTGACTTCCAGCTAGTACTGCACAATGATAGCAAGAAATCCATTTTTATTATTTAAATATGAGATGATGTTAAATAACTTGAAGGCAAATTAATGCTCTGTATGGTCAAAACCAAGGGCGTTTTCCCTTCTTGCTCCTCTCCCACCTCCTTGGGCAGCAGTGACATCGCTGACACCTGTCTCTGGTCCTCCACGGACCAGAATTAGCTCCCTAGAATTCCAATAACTTCTCAAGGGATTATAAATATAGACTTCCCGGGCCATGAGGAGGACTGGGAAGGGCTCTCTATACAGATATGTCTG
This sequence comes from Chinchilla lanigera, assembly GCF_000276665.1. NCBI lineage: Eukaryota > Metazoa > Chordata > Mammalia > Rodentia > Chinchillidae > Chinchilla > Chinchilla lanigera. The sequence continues at coordinate 10,258,909 of NW_004955456.1, forward strand.
TATAACAACACTTTTCCCTTTTTATAAACCCCTGTCTTTACTGTCTTTGTATAACTGAAGGCTTTGCAATGTAACTTAAAATGCAATAGGACATTCCTTCCTCTGTATAAACCATGCTTTGTATAACTGATGGCCTTGTGATGTAAACAAATGTTTAAACTCCCTCAGCAACCCAAGATGTCACAACCCTCCAATCATAATGTACCAAATCTGCCTTTATCTGCCCTGCTTGCTTTCCTATAAAAGCCCCAAAATTCCCTGGAGTAAGGCTCTTACTCTTTAGGAGAGATCCTAGTTAGAAGCTCACCAGTGTAATAAACTGCCTCCTAAACCTTCTCGGAGCTGTTTCTTCCTGTGTTTTGTCTGTTTTCTGCAACAAGACCAGGTCTTGCTAAGTTACCCAGGCAGGACTCAAACTTGCAATCCTCCAAGGTCCCTGCCTAATCTGGCTCCAGCCTGTGACAAGTGCTGGCACGCTGGCAAAGTGGAAGCCTCCCCTGCAGGGCAGCACCATGACTGAGAAGATGACTTCCCTTAAAAGCGAGCTAACTAAGCTTTGCATGTCCACATCTCTCCCGAATCACCGAGTCCGAAGGGCGCAACCAGCTCTCCGCCCACTCGGCAGCAGTGGGTGGATGAAGGGTCCTGTGACACCGCCCCCCATCCCCCGCGAGGGCTGGGCTTTTCCTTCCCTGTGGAACTCGTACAGAAAGCTGAGTGCTTTTCCAGCTGGTAGCACTCCGTCGCTCTGCGGTTCACTTAAGGTCCCTTCACCCTCTCCTCTCAGCCTCCAGACTTCGCCATTGGAAGTGGCCACTTGGACGGGCTTAACACGAGCGTGGATCTATGTGGGGGTTGGGGGTGCAAGTGGTGCTGTTATGTGTGCACAGTTATCTTAAGTTTACATAAATGGCAGGGTGCGGAGCCTATTATTCTATTTCTTACAATGTTTTTGTTTGTTTTGTTTTTTTCTCCGGTACCGGGAATCGAACTCACGACCTCGTGCTTGTCAGGCAAGCGCTGTGCCACTGAGCTAAATCTCCAGCCCCTACAATGTTTAATGCTGCTTTAGTTGACTAGTTTCTTATTTCTGTGCTGCAAATTAGTGTGCCGGCAGGGGGCGCTGGCGCACTCTATCTCCCTGCTGCCTCTAACAGCACTGGGATGACTCCGATTCATGTGTCTCCATGTTAGCGCTGGAAGAGGATCGCTGGATGGAGCCTCCCTATTCCTTTCTTCCTCTTTCTTTCCTTTCTTTTCTTTTTCTTTCTTTCTTTCTTCTTTCTTTCTTTCTTCCTTTCTTCTTTCTTTTTTCTTCTTCCTTCCTTCCTTCCTTCCTTCCTTCCTTCCTTCTTTCCTTTTTTTTTTGTGGCACTGCAGATGAAACCCAAGCCCTACTGCACATCAAGCAAGAGATCTACCAGAGCCACATCCCAGCTCAGCCTATTCATCCTTTTTTTTTTTTTTTTTTTTTTTTTTTTTCCGGTACCAGGAATCGAACTCACGACCTTGCGCTTGCCAGGCAGGCGCTGTGCCGCTGAGCTAAATCCTCATCCTTAATCCCATTCCAGCCCACCAGGGGATCCCCGGTAGCTGCACCTATGCACTCCCCCAGGCTGTCGCCAGTTCCTCCGTTCTCCCTAACGCATGGCCTCAGCTACTTTCCCAAATCTGCCAGAGCTGATTACTGTGAGTCTTGCCTCCGTAGTGCTGCAATTTGAATTTCTCTGATCACTGTTGACGTCGAGCGCTTCTTCGCGCTCATGTGAGATGCTTGTATTTCCAGCTCAGTGAGTTCTCTTTTGCCCACTTCTCACATGGATTTCAAGAAGTTTCTGGTTTGGTTGTTGCTATCGCTGTTGCTTTATAGGAATTTCTTATCTAGAACAGCTATTAATCCCTTATAAGTTCCAGATGTTATAAACATTTTTTTTTCCAATCTGTCAATCGTCTGTCAAGTCGCTGTGAATTCTTTGTTGAACAGAAATTCTTCATTTTGATTTATGAGTTGGAGTCTTGCATTATACAGGTAGGCTCAGGTAATAAGTGGTGGAATACGATAGTTCATTTCTCTCTCATATAACTGTCCTGGATAGAGTCGGGCCAACAACAGTGCACAAAGGTGGGAGAACTCTGCCCCAAGAAATCTTTGGGGTCACAGGCTGACGACAGCCCCAAATCTCCATCCTGAGTGGTCTTTCTGATGATCTAAAGGAATGGGCCAGAAAGGCGTGGAAAATATGCCCAAAGCAATGTGGGAACGAGGACGGGCATGAGCAACAGGTCCCTCCTCCCCGAATCTCTGTGGTTGCCCGTGGGGGACCCGGCCACCCTCTGATTCCCGAAGGATTTGTGTTGTACGTTGTACTCTGAGATCCATAAACCTCGTCCTTCTGTGACTTCTCCAAGGGTTGGAGGAAGGCATCTCTCTGTGTTAGCTCACCGCCTTGTTAGGAATCCGAAGTAGCACTGATGCCCTTAGATTTCCGCAGAGAGCAAAGCAGTCCTCTGCTTGTCTGCCTAAGACTTTCTTCCGTGATTCACCTAAATTTCTCTCCTTAACTCCACAACCAGTCCTCATCTGGAAATCACTCCTAAAAGAGCAACTGTCCTGTAACCGTCTAGGGCGGTTGAGTCAGTCGCCCATCCGCACGGGTGCACTTACGGGGCGCCCCGCCTCTGGTACTACCGGAAGTGCGCAGGGAAATTTACTAGGAGAAGCAAGTTTCTCCTCCCGGCTCCTGGAGAGGGTTTTCAGATGGGTTGGTGCAGAGCGCCCCCTCGTGGCAGGAAATAAGTTCTGCTCTGCATGTTTCTCTTTCCTTCCCGGGACTTCAGACATCTCAGCTTCCAGGCATCCCGCTGAAACGGCCCGGCCAGAAGAACCCAGGGGTCCTCACGGCTGAAAAGCCATGCGCCTTTCAGTCCAGGCTGCCCAAAGTGGCGCGCGCCGTCCCCCTCACCAAGGGCCGCATCCCGCGTCCCATCCTCCGCCCCTCCTCCCCTCGCGGTCGGCTGTGCCCGCCAGAAAGGCAGATGAGAATCTTTACTCGGGCACCTGGGAATGCAACATTATTTGGAAACAGCGTCTGTGCAGATGTCATTTGGATGTAATTTACTTTTTTATGTTTATTAGTACATGCCTGCTGTCCATAATGAGCACATTCGTCCTGGGAAACTGATACATGTACACCACACTTCTTAAATCTTTTTACTTCCCCTTCCTTCTTTCCCGCTTCCCTCCTCTACTTCCCCTTCCTGTTTGCAGAGGCTCTATCTCCCTATTTTGAATGCTCTTTTATTTTACTCTTTATTTATACTTTGGGTTTCTCATAAGAGAAAACATCTGACATTTAACCTTCTGTGTCTAATTAATTTCACTTAACATTATGACCTCAGAGTGCACCCGTTTGCCTACGAATGACTCAAGTCTATCCTTCTTTATGGCTGAGTAGTACTCCCTTGTGTATAAATACCACACGTTCTTTATAAGATGTAAGTTAAGATGAGGTCACACTGGAGTAATATGGACCTTCACTCCAACATGACTGGTGCCCTTATAGGACAGAAGAGGGTCCCCAGCAAGAACACCAAGGGACAGCCAGAACAGAGCGAAGCAATGCATCTGAGAGCCAAGCAGTGACCAGGATCGCTGGCCACAGCCAGAAGATAGAAGAGGCTGGGACTGGTTCCATTAGTGTCCCAGAGGGAGTGTGGCCTGCTGACCCCTTGATTTGAGAATTCTGTTCTCTGGAAGTTTGGGAGAACACAGTCTACAGTGCCTAAACCCCGCCCCCCACCCCAAACCAGCCATGTCTGTGCTGTCTGCAGCTCCACCCTGCAGCTGTTGGAGCCTGAGCTACCCGACTCTGGCCCCTGCCTTTCTAAGACCCCCAGCCCAACATTCCAAACGCACCGAAGCCCCCCACCTCTAAGAGGAAAGATCATTTTTACGGTTTATTTTTGAAAGCTAGGATATCTCCTCAATATCACTGTATGATTCCAGAAATTTTTGCAAAGCACAAAAGATTAAACCTAAAAACTTGCAACCAGTGAGGAGCTGCACAGGAGCAGAACGCTCAGCGCTGACAGTGAGACTCCCAGGAATATGGCCTTTCCTGGCTATCCCACTGCGGCTCAGTTTTGTGGCTTCTCTCACCTCATTCGTGCAAGGCTTCCACTGCTCCAGGCTTTGGGCTCTGTGTCCCTTAGGCCTGACAAGCCACGAGGCAAGCTGCTGCCCTGAGAGTCCTCCCTTCCCAGTCCGCGATGCGAGCGACCCACGAACCACCGGAGTGGAGGCAGCGGCTGTGACAAATCACGGTAGAGTGGTGGCCTACGCAACCAACAAACCTCAGCTTCTCACAGCTAGGGAGGCAGGCCACGCAAATTCACGGTGTGGGAGGATCCGCGAGCCACAGTCTTAGGGTTCGCTAGAGGAACAAAGTCAGCAGGAAATGTATGGATAACTGTGAGGGCTTGCTAGGCGGGCTTACAGGACCGGAGGCGGAGAGTCCACGATGGCCATCTGCAGACTAGGAAGCGGACGATGCTGTAACTGCGGGACAAGAGGGACCAGGATGAAGCTCTGGTCCAAGCTCGAAGGCCTGGAAGCTCCCTGGAAGGCAGAATAAACTGAAGACCGAGGGCCAAACACCGTGGCAAAGACTGGAGCTCTCCAAACTGGGAGCACTTCCGGCTTCTTTCTCTTTTTTTTTTTAAATTCCACCCAGGCTATAAGCCTATTGGTCAGTGTCACCCACATCCAGATAGGTCTTCCTCCTTCAATTTGCTGGGCGCCCTGTCAATCATCCACAGACACACCCAGAACGGGTTTTACTAAGGCACAGAGCATTTCTTAACCCATGCACGCTGTTACACCGCGAGTACAGGATCACAGTGCTTCTGGGCTTGCAGCTGACCGCCTTATTGTGTCCTCACACGGCGGGGAGAGAAGCCAAGCTCTAATCTGTTTGTGAGAATGCCCTCCTGACCTAATCGCCTTTCCAAGGCCTCACCTCCAAGCATTACCACTCTGAGTTAGGGTCCAGCATCTGAATGTGGGGGACCAACCGTGCAGCCCGTAGCAAGCAGCCGAGCTGTTAGACGAATATGGCGGCCCCGGAGCCCCTCGGGGGGTTTCTTAGCACTGGTCTCCCTGTGGCCTGAGCAGGGTCAGCCGGTTCCTTCACAAGGCTCAGGCGGTGTGGGTGGCGGACGAGAACCCCATCACGGCTGTGACCCTCTGCGGCTGTCAGCGCCCTGCCAGGGTCAAGCGGGTTGGGCCCAGCCCGGAATCCCAAGACGTCAGGACTGGGGTCCGGCGTGGATTCTGAGCCCAGCGGCGGGCCGGATCCCGGCCACAGGCAGACGGGGTGATGGGCGTCCACCTTGAATCCCGGGTGACGCAGCCCAGGCGTCTTTGCACACTGCACCCCAGATTGCAGTGGCCCTCTGGTCCCAGAGGGACCCTGGGGGATGGGATCCCTGCCTGCTGCCGGTACCGTGCCACCCCGAAATACTTCACAAGTGGCAACTTAGTGCGTCTGTGGGTGGCAACAGAGAGTCACTTGCAGGGTTTTAAGGCGCACTACAGAGCAACTCAGGAACGGGAACTTCAAGAGAAAAGCGTCATGTAGCTGGGCACGGCGGTGCACATCTGTCATCCCCGCCCTGTGGGAGGCAGAGGCAGGAGGATCTCAAATCGAAGCCCGGCCCGGACAACTTGGCGACATAGCTAGATCCTGTCTCAGCATGACCTGGGGATGTGGCTCGGCGCAAAGACTCCGGGTTCAACTTCTCACACAGAAAGGGGAGAGAAAGCAGGGAGGAAAGGTGTGTGCCAAGCACTCGAACGTAGGGACAGCGGATGAGATGGATGAGCAACTTTTCACTTTGGGTAGGAGGCAGGAAGGGGAGAGCGGAGGGGAGGTGGGAGCGATGGAAGCACAGGGGAAACGGGAGGCCCACGGCAAGACTCCCGGGCCTGCTGACTTGGCCACCGGCCGGCTCACACACCCGCGTACTGGCCGCGGTCTGCGCGCTGCTTTCCCGCCTGGCTGCCGCGCCCGCGCGGCTCAAAGCTGTTCTCGTGGCGCCCTCTGGTGTCCAGATTTTGCAATGACAGGAAGCACGGGCAGGCGGCCTCGGTCTGCACCTGAGAAGACCCTCTTCCGCGCACGGAAGCTTCAGAACCACCGGGTCCTCATGAGCCTCACCTGAGGCCACGCTGCTCCGCTCCGGCTACCGAGAGGAGGGTGAGGGGCTGTAGGCCTGAGGGCGCTTCTGATTTCCTTGTTTTTGGAGGGGTTTTGAACTGGCGATTGAACCCAGAACCTTCATGCTGCGCTACATCCCCAGCCCATTAAAAAAAATTTTTTTTTTTTTTTTAAATTTGAGGCAGGAGCTCATTACATTGCCCAGGCCTGGCTCGAACTTGAGATCTTTCTGCCTCAGCCTCCCAGAGCACTGGGATTACAGGACTTCAGGACTGGGGACAGGAGTGGATTCTGAGCCCAGGGGCGGGCCGGATCCCGGCCACAGGACAGACGGGGTGATGGGCGTCCACCTTGAATCCAGAGTGACACAGCCCAGGTGTCTCTGCACAGTGCACCCCAGATTGCAAGTGGCCCTCTGGCCCTGTGTGCCAACACACACACACGCACGCACGCACGCAGGCACACACACAACACACACACACCCATGCACACACCCCTGAGGCATTCTTTCGGAGCCCTACCTGGTATGGTATGCTTTGTCCAGGGACACCTTCTGCTTGCCCCGAAGGCTGGGAAAATATTCAGTACCTATTTTAAGATTATCATCCTTCAAGTGATCATTCCAGAGGAGAAACTGCCTCAGGGTAAACAGCACAGGTAAATGGCACAGGGTGAAAGGGGTGATATCCTAGCACCCCCATATCCCAGTTTCCACAGTTCTACTGGGCAAGTGGGGAATCCCAGGCTTGGAAGCAGGTTAGAGACAGAGCTGGAGTTGGCACCTGACCCTAGTTGTGACCGTGGTCCTGTGTCACAAAAGCTCACTCTTAAAATGTTCGCTACAGAATCCATGTGACTTTGGGACGTCGGTACTAAGACGGGATTCCCCTTCCGGGGGGATGGGGTGGCATGTGCCTATAATCCCAGCATTCTGGGAGGCTGAGGCAGAAGACACTCAAGTCCAAGCCCGGCATGGACAACTGAGAGAGACCCTGTTTCAAAATAAACAATTTGTCTCAACATAAACAATATAAAAAGGGATCGGGATGTAGAACAGTGCAAAGACCTTGAGTTCAATCCCCCGTACCTCAAGAAAAAAAAAGACAGATTGCCCAAAAGTATTGGAAACAGGTGTCCTAGTCACTTTCCCATGAATGGGGTAAAATATTCAACATCCACAATTCACAAGAGGCTCATCTGGATGCGTGGTTTCAGTCCAGGGTCTGCTGGCTCCAAGGCAAAAACGGCAGTGAGGGAGGGCCTGGTGGAGGAGGAAAAAGCGCTCGCATCATGGCGGTCAGGAAGCGGAGAGACAGGATGGAGCCCGGGTGGGGACAAGAACGCACCCTTCTGGGTCTCGCCCTGGTGACCACCTCCAGCCTCAGGACAGCACAGTCAGCCGAGGGACTCACGACCCATCCCTTCCACGCACATGAGACATTCGGGGGCTACTGCAGATCTGAAGCGTTACAAGGGACTTCACAGAAATGCCTGCGCAGGAACGTTCATACAAACGGCCCACAGTGCTGTCCACCGGCTGACAAAGGATATACGCTGTCTTCTGTGTACAGTGGAAAATGTTATCCAAGCCATGAAACAGGAATGAGGCACTGTACCTGCTGCCCGGGGCACGGACCCGAGAACCTGCTCGCCCCTGTTACACGTGCAGTTTGTGACATCTGCCAAAATCTTCAGCATAGCCCCGTGCACAGCGGCAGAAAGCAGGCTCTCGGTGGCCAGAGGCTGCAGGGGGACAGAGCTGGAGTGAACACTTCACACAGAACACGGGAACAGGGTCTCCTTTTGATGAAAATGTTTGGGAAACATTTCTTTTCTTTTCTGAGTAAGGCGGATGAGGACACACTCATGCTGCCTACCATCAGGAATGGATTCATTGGAAGTAGGCTACATAATCTTAAACAGTCCATTCTTCTTGGGTGAATTTCACCTCAATCTAAACTTTTATTAAGAAAAGAAGTTTCACTTCTTGGTTCAAAATTTTCACAAGTTTCCCAGCCTACCTTAAGATTTGATAAAAAATTTTTTTCATTAAACACTTACTATATGCCAGGGCCATTGTACGTGTTGAGGGCAAGTAGCTGGGAAGGATATGCTTGGTCCTCATTGCTGTGACCAAAGACCCGGGACAACGAAGGGAGGAGAGGTTTACTGTTTAAGGCTGCAGAGGCTTCAGTCCATGGTCCCCAGCTCCAAGGCAGAAACATTGTGGTGGAAAAGTGTGGAAGAAGCTGCTCAACCCAATGCAGCAGGAGGCAGAGAGGAAGTTAGAGCGGAAAAGGAAGAAGCTAGGGCTCAGGTATAATCCCCCAGATCACACCCCCCTGATTGACTTTCTCCAGCTACACCCCAGCTCCTGTTTGTACCGCCTCCTAAAAATGCTATCAACTGGTGAGCTCATGAAGGGAGAACCTTCCAGTCACCTCCCCAAAGCTCACCCACAGCCAACTCTTCAACATGTCAAGCCCTCGGGAGCACAGATGTCCAAACCATAACAGAGGGGAGGAGAAAACATCTGTCCTCATCCAGCTTGGGTTTAAAGAGGAAAGTCAGAACAAGACAGTGGCAGACAAACTACAGAGTATCAAAGGCAATGGTGCTAAGGGAGAAGTCAAACCAGGATGGAGAAAAGGAGTGGGTGAGTGTATAGCGTTGCTAAAGAAGTCCTCCTGAAGGAGGATGCATTGTTAGTTCTGAAAAGTTCTGAAAAGATAGGCAGAAAAAGTCATAAAAATACCTGAAAAGGGAGTGATACAGACAGAGGGGAGATACGTGCAAAGGTCCAGAGGCACAGGCATACCTGGAGGAAGCCAGATGCCGTGAGTTGAGCAGTAGGGAGTAAGTCTGCCGTGATGTTTTCGCCTTGGATCCCGTCAACCCTGACTGGAAACCGCGAGCCAAAACAAACCTGTCCTCCTTTCACTTATAAGAGTCAGGCATTTTGTCCCAGCAAGAGAAAAGAATCTGTGGTCAAGGGACCTGCCTGCCAATCCCCAAAAGCAGCCCTGAGGAGTGGCTACTCGGGTTTGTGGGTCTCTATACCAGAGAAAGCCCCCTGCTTGCTGTGACTGCACACATTTACATTCCCACAGCAACCCCAGTCGTTCCCAACTGTTGATACTGGCAGATGTTTTAGCTTTGTCAGTTGGGGGGGCTTGTACTTTTCTGCTGACTAATGAGGATGTACCATTTCATCTTTTAACATACAAGGTGTGGATGAAAACTAGAGCGAATATTTACATTTTTTTACATTATCACAGCAATAAACACATTGCTGCTAATATCCTTTTCCAAATAATCCCTCTTGCTCTGAACACACTCCTCCCGTCACTCTTGCCACTTTCTGCAGCAGCTCTGGACGTCCTCTTCCGTGAGGGTCTTTAGCGGTGCTGCTGTGGCTGCCTGCTGTCCCAAACTGACTCAGAGTGTTTCCCTGCACGGTCATCTTGATGCTGGGGAAGAGCCGGAAGCCACGCGCTGCCAGGTCCGGTGAGTAAGGCGGATGAGGACACACTCACGCTTTTACAAGCCTGCCTTGGTGCTGTGGCGCTTGACAGCAGCATTCCCTGTATTTTTTGTCACACCTCACTCTGGAACGGCTTCAGAGAGTGACAAGAAGGATGGGATAAGCACGTTCAAAGCTGGGAGGAGTAATGGCAGTGTGTCTTGTACCGTGATAATTCCTTTATTTAAACACACCATACTCTCCGATCACCCCTTGGATAACGCATTGTTATTGACTCTTGTTGCCAGGCCGTGTGACAGGTTTAAAGCATATTCCTCCCAGCCGCAGCTCTGTACCGTTTGGTCAGTATTTCCAGGCCAAATTCTGGCAGTGTTTGTTTTTCTGCATCTGGCTTGGTTCATATAGTGTAAAATCCTTCAGGTTAACCAGTGCTGCTGCCGCTGGCAGGTTTTCCTTCTTTTTTAAAAAATTTCTTAACAAATAGTTTACTTCTTGCACACATGTGGAGGTTCCAGCCCAACGTCAGTGACTGCCTTAGTGTGGGGCTCTGGGAGGGCGTCAGTGTCAACAACAGAAGCTCACATTGGAACAAGAGGTTAGGAAGCAGAGACAGGGGAGGAATAAGGCCAGGGTCTTACTGTCCCTTTCAAGGACATGTGCCCAGTGGCCTAAGGACCTCCCACCAGGCCCCACACCCTAAGGTTTCACCACCTCCAATAGAGCTACCTTGGGGAATGAGCACTCAACACCTGGGCCTTTGGTGGACAACCAAGATCCAGAGTCCAGCATCCTACTCCTGCCGCCAAAGGCCCGGGCCACCTCCCTGTGCAAAATATACTTGTTCCATCCCCAGGAGCCCCCAGTCTGTGTTCCAGCATTGCACCAAAGTCCTAGACCAGTATTCTCTGAGACTCAATGCAAACAACCAGAAGCCCCTGTAAAAATCAGATACGTTCCATACCCCTAAAATGCAATGGTTGGCCAGGAACAGGCTGTCCACTCCAATTCCAATAGGCAAATAGAAAGGAGTCAGCTCAGAGACTGAACCCAAGAAGAGCAAACATCAAATGCTAACAGCCAGCCAGGGATATAGCTCCGTGGTACAGCACCTGCCTGGCAAGCGCAAGGTCCTGAGTTCAAGTCCCCATAGCTCCCCCACAAATGCTAACAGCTCGTGTCCAGCACTCGGGCACACTACGGTAGGAGGTGGCTGCCGAGGAAACCTCCCCTACTCTCTCAGGCTGGCTCTGCTTGCTGCCTACAGCCATCTTTGGCAGGTGTTGAATCGTGCTGGTACCTCTTCCTGCCAGGGTCTCGATAGCACCATCACTCCCACAGCTCCACTGAGCATTGCCCTACCAGGGCCTCTTGCTCTGCCACACTCTGCCTGGTCTCCTGCGCTTCCCTTTAAAATCCCAGCAGAAGCCACCATGACCCCACTGTTCTTGCATTCTGCACATCTGCAAAACCATCGTCATGTGGGTGATGCGAAAGACTGCCACCAGTTCCAGCTGTGCCTAGACTTGCCTGAGCCACAGAGAGCTTTGCTGGTTAAATTCAGGGACTTGAATCGTGGGTAGTTCTGGTTCCACAGGGTGCCTCAGAGCTTTTTAATGATATGATTATACCCTGGAAATTCTTTAAAATAAATTTGCACATTTACACCTGTAGTGGAAGCTGTGATAGGGAACTAGGGTAGTTGCAGATTTTGAGGAACCATTAAGGCATCTTTCCTACATTCTTGATGCAAAGCCGTGGATTCTTTTTAGCCACACTAATCTCTCCTCCTTGGCTACTCCTTACACACACACACACACACACACACACACACACACACACAACCTTTCCTGGCCTGGCTGTAAATTTTTCAAATTTTCCACACTGCTTCTTTTGGTTTCTGATTCTCACTGAAAATTTTTTTTAAATTTCTTAGATTGTTTTTACTTGAAGGAGAATAAAAAATATTTAAAAATTGACTGAAAGAATCCAGTAACTCCCCGGTCACAGTCAGAATGCTTTGCTGCCTTGGAATCTCTTTTGCAAATAAACAAAATAACAACAAAATAAAACAAAACAAAACAATTAGCCCAGCCTTTAAGTCCAACTACCCACAGTCTCAGGGCATTGGCAACTGCATTGCAATTCTTCACCACAGTGAATGAGGTGGAGTTTCTCCAACTCCCAGTAGAATCCTCATCTCCACCCAAAACTTCAACATGGACTTGAATGTCCCAGTCTCTATCAGCATTCTTGTTTTCACAGTGCTCACTAGAATCTGCTTACAGAATTACGCTCTGCTGGTGGCATTCTAGACACTCTCTAGCTTGCTCCTCCAAACTCTTCCAGCAACCCAAGTCCAAAGGGCCCTCCCCATGGTTAGAGATGTTAGAGTGACAGCTTCATTCTTCGGTATCAATTTTCTCTGACAGTCATAGTTGGGTTCCTCCAACAAAATACCTGAGGCACCTAACTTAAAAAAGAGAGGTGTTTTATTTAGCCCACGGTTTTGGCGTTTCAAGTTTAAGAGCAAGTGAGCCATCAGTGCTGGCCTTTGAGGAGGATGTGGATGCCCAATGCAGGAGCATGAGTTTGTGTAATCAGTCACACCTTGAGCCCTGAAGCACAAAGCAGGATTTCCTTCATCTTCAAGACTGAGCAGTGCTCGCGGTGCATATACACACAGCTTAGTTTCCTTCCTCCACTCATCCATTCATGGGCACTGGGGTTGGTATCCTAGCTTAGCCATTATAATTTAATGTTTCTCTGAATGCAAGAGACAACTTTCCAATATACTGATTTCATTTTGTTTGTGTATGAATGCACAGGTAGGATTGCTGGGTTATAGGGTAGTTCTGCTTTTATTTTTTTGGCAGACCTCCATATTGTTTTCCACAATGGCTGTACCACCTTACATCCCCACCAGCAGTTTTACTAGGACACTCTTTTCTTCACATCCCCACTTTGGAGACCTTTGCAGTGGACTCCAATCTCCTGCCTGGAATTATAGCACACAGCAGGAAAGAAAGAACAAGAGACAAAAATGGCAGCACAGCAGGGATCTGGGACGACTAGTTGTTCTTGGGGAACAAAAGGCCACAAGCCACCCAGAACTTTGGTATTTATTCACTGAGGAAAATGCTGAGGGGACTGTGACCGGCTGTGCTAGACAAGTGGTGAGACTGGCAAAGCTTGTAACAGAGGGGGCAAAGCATTCATGCAGAAGGGACGGGAACAGCCAGATTTTAGTTACAGTTAACAAGTAACCTGCTTTGTAGCCAATTCTGGGAAGGAATATTCCCCATGCAGGCGTGGCGGAGACTTATCTCAATCTTAGCCCCATGGTATCACAGCTCTTCTATCCGAGCTCCACTGCAGGTGCCGATAATAAGCTATGTTAGTCCATCATCAGGGTGATGGGCTTTCATGAAGCTATGTGCCCAGCCTCGGCCAGACTCACTAATTAACCTGAAAGCCAACGTAGGGTCGTCACCTCTATACAGGCTGCACTGCTCCTAAGCAAAGAGAATCACACTTGGATCTGGAGGAGGGTGACGTAGCGGTCATCCACACTCCACCAACACTTGGCTCTTGTCCTTTTGTGAAGGCATCCTGACAAGTATGAAATAGTTTCTCGCTGTGGTCTTGATTTGCATTTCTCTGGGGATTCTTGAGAGTAAGCACCTTTCCATGTACCTGTTGGCTATTTGTCTCCATTGGTAAAATATCTATTCAGATTCTTTGCTAACTTTTTGGTACAGTTATTCTCATCATTTTTCTATTAGCTGAGCTCCAAATATGTTTTTTTATATTAATTCCTTATCAGATATATAGCTGGCAAATATTTTCTCCTATTTCATAGGCAGACTTCTCATTTCAAAATTGTCTGCTTCCTCTGCTGGTCAGAAGCTTTTTAATTTGGTGCAATCTCATTGGCCTACTTTTGCTTTCATTTCCTGTGCTTTTTAGTTCAAGTCATCCAAAAAATCATTGATTAGACCAATAACATGCAACTTTAGCTTTGTTTTCTTCTAGAAGATTTACGCTTTCAGGTCTTACATTGTAGGATTTAATCAGCTTAGAGTTGGGGCTGGAGATTTAGCTCAGCGGCACAGCGCCTGCCTGGCAAATGTGTGGTTGTGAGTTCAATTCCCGCTACCAGAGAAAAACCAAAAAAAAAAAAGAAATAATCAACCTAGAGTTAGTTTTTTTTTATAATGTAAGACCAAGGTCCAGTTTCATTCTGTTGTTTGTATCTATGAAGTTTTGCCATGGCCACTTATTGAACTTTTCCCATTTCCCAAGAGTCTATTCTTGGCCTTCTTATCAATGATTATTTGATCACATTCATTTAAATTTATTTCTGAATCCTATTTTGTTCTTTTAATCTACATATCTGTTTCTATGACACTATCATACTGCTTTCCTGTCTATTGATTTATAATTTAATTTAATTTAATTTAAAATCAAGAGTGCAATACCTGCAACCTTGCTCTTCTTTCTCAAGATTAGTTTAGTTATTCAGGGTCTTTTGTGGTTCCCACAAGTTTCAGAAGGTTTTTTCTTCCCCTTTCACAAATGTCATTAAAATTTTAGTAGAGATCACATTGGATCTGTGAGTCTCTTTTTGTTGTACAGATATTTTTAAAATATCAATTCTTCCAACCCATGAACACAGGATATATTTCCATTTATTTAAATCTTCAATTTCTTTCATCAGTGCTCTAAAGCAGTGATGACAAACCTGTGGTAGGTGTGTTATTTGCTTGTCTTTTAAGACAAAAGATATGAATGTGTGAGTCATTTTTTGTAAATAAAAATCTTAGTATAGAGGTGTAATTGCAGTACTGGAACTTTGCAATAAATAAGTGGGTTTGGGTTACAGTTTGGGCACTTGTCTTTAAAAGTGTCCTAGAGATTTTAGCGAACAGATGTTTTACTTCCTTGGATAAATTTATTCCAAAGTATTTTATTCTTTTTTATACTACTAGAAATGGGATCATTTTCTTGATTTCTTTCTTTTTTTTGTTTTTGGAGAGTTTATTGTTAGTGTCAAGAACTACAACAGATTTCAGTATTTTGATTTTATGTCCTACAACTTTGCTAAATTCTTTTATTACTTTTGATAGTGCTTTGGTGAAATCGTCAGGATTTTTTTATATGTGAAATCATGTCATCCGCAGGAATGATTTACCTACTTTCACTTTTTAAAACTGCTTTATTTTCAATTAGGATGTCTTTATTTGTTTTGTGGGGGAAGGTTGGTTTTGTTTTGTTTTTGTTTTTTTACCTGGTCCTGCTCTGGCTAGCACTTCCAGTTCCATGCTCAATAGCAGTGGTGATGGCGGGCACCGGTGTATTGTTGCTGATCTTATAGGAAACTTTTCAACTTTCCACCACTGAATAAGATTTCAGCTGTGAGTTTTTTCACATATGGCCTTTATTGTATTGAAGTCCATTCCTTCCACACCTATATTTACTGAGTTTTTTTAATCACGAAAGAACAATGAATCTTGTCAAATGCTCCTTTTTGGTGTCTACTGAGATGATCTTATGATTTTTGTCCTTTGTTCTGTTAATATAGTAGTCCGTTGAAGTTTGTATGTGTTGCACAATCACCTGATCATAGTGATTGATTCTTTTGATGTGCTATTGAGTTCAATTTTCTAGTATTTTGTTGAGCGTTTTTTCATCTTTGTCCTTCAGGAATATTGACCTATAATTTTCTTTTAGTGTTTTCTGGTTTGGTGTCAAAGTAATGCTGGCTTCGTAAGATGAGTTTGAAAGTGTTCCCTCCTCTTTAATTTTTTTGGAAGACTGAGAAGAGTTGGCATTACCTGGTAGAATTCTCCACTGAAGCCATCTCCTATGCTTATTTTCTGGGAGGTTTTTGAACACAGATTCAATATATTTACTCATCACTGATCTGTTGAATTTTCTATTTCTTCAAGATTCATGTAATAGTCAGCTTTCCCATCACTAAGCCACAGTACCCGACCTCCACAACCTAAAGGGGAAGAAGGTTAACTTGGCTTATGGTTTCAGGAGATTCAGTCTGTAGTTAGCCTACTCCAAGCCAGAAACATCATGGTGGAAGCACATCAGAAAGCAAAGATGCTTAATTTCTGGTAGGTAGAAAGCAGGAGAAGAGAATAGTGCCAGAGGAGGAGGTGAGGGGCCACATACATACTACCCAAGGTCACACCTCCTTGGCCCACCAGACACACACAAGTGTGTGCTCCACCGATTTTTGTGGTGGCTTCACAGTTGACATAATTAAGCTGAAACATTACATTCAGTCAGTTTAAATTGTATGTTTCTAGGAATTGATCCGCTTCTTAATTATCCAGTTTGTGGTATTTAATTTTTCATTGTGATCTCTTAAGATCCTGTGTGTTTTTGTAGTATCAGTTATAATGTCACCTCTTTTTTTGCTTGCCATTATTTTTGCAGTTCTAGGAACTGAACCCAGGACCTCACACATGCTAGGCAGAACTTTCTCTTTCATTTTTAGTTTAATTTGAGTCCTCCATCATTTTCCCTGGGTAGGCCAGGTAAATTTTTGTCAGTTTTTTTTTTAAGTTATTAGTTGTGTTGAACTTTTTGATTGTCTAGTTTCTGTTTCATTTGTTCTTTAATTTTATTTCCTTATTTCCTTTTATTTATAATTTTATTTCCTGGTGCTAAACTTGGAATGAATTTGTCTTTCTTTCTATAATTCCTAGCCAGGTGTCGTGGCACACGTCTGTAATCCCAGCATTCAGGAGGCTGAGGCAGGAGGATTGTTGTGAGTTTGAGACCAGCCTGAGCTACAAAGTGAGCTCAAGGCCAACCTGAACTACATAGCTAGACCCTGTCTCAAAAAAAGACATATATATATATATATATATATAATTCCTTAAGATGTGAAGGATGCTTGACTATTTGAGATCTTCCTGTTTTCTTAAAGCATTTATTGCTGAGAACATCTCTATTATAACTACTTTTCCCACATCCCTTAAGTTTTGGCATGCTGTATTTCTGTTTTCATTTATCTTAAGGTGTTTTTACTTCCATTTTTACTTCTTGTTTTCCCTCTTGGCTGCTCAAGAGTGTGTTGACTAATTGCCACAAAATTTTAACTTTCCCAAATTCCCCGTTATTCATTTCTAGTTTTAGACTACTATGGCCAGAAAAGATATCTGAGATGATTTCAATCATCTGAAACTTATAAAGCTTGTTCTGGGCTCTGATTTATAATCTGTCATGTACAGTATTATAAGGACACTTGAGAAGAACACACATTCTTGCTGCTGTTGGATGGAAGGTTTGATATACAGGAGAGATCAGCAAATACAGTGTGCTGTCAGGCTGCTTCAACTCCCTGAATTGGTTCAAAATGGTTACTTTTCATGGTCATTTTGACTTTGAGGAAGAGCCAGAAGTCACATAATGCCAGTTAAGGTGGACAAGAACACCTCCTCATGTTTTTACACATCTGTCTTTACTTTGGATGGCACTCAGCAGAAGCATTCACTATATATTTTATCACAACTTGTAGTGACACTCATGAAAGAAGACTTCCAGAACTGCTTCAGAAAGTGGCAAGAATGATATGATAAGTGAATCTGAGGCAAGAGGGAGTATTCTGAGGGGTAATTCATGCTAATGTGTCTTTTACTGTAGCAAAATTTTTAATGTAAACATTCATTGCATATTTTTTTTGCCCCTTAAATGTTAGTTAGTTCCATTTGGTTTGTGCTATTTTCTTACTGATGTTCTGTCTGAATGATTTGTCCATTTTAAATAGTAAGATTTTGAAGTTTCCAACTATTACTGTATTGCTATTTTTCTTTTCATTTCTATTAATATTTGTTTATATATTTAGCAGCTTCAATGTTGGATGCATACATATTTACATCCTGATAATCAATACATTAATTGATACATCCTGATAATCATTCTATCATCCTGATGAATTGACCCTTTTTCTGTGATATAATTCCCTTCTTTGTTATGGGTAACAGATTGTGACTGAAAGCTCACTTGGTCAGACAGAAGTAGAGCTACCCTTTTTCTCTTTGGGTTGTCATTACATGGAGCAACTCTTTTCATTCCTTTGCTTTCAGCCTATGTGTGTCCTTAACCAAGAGTGGGTCTCTTGCAAGCACCATGGTTCTCTTGGATTTCCTTTTATTATTCAGCCACTCTATTTCTTTTTCTGGGAGAGTTGAAGCCATTCACATTTACAGTAGCATCTCAATTTACGAACTTAATCCTTTCCATGATTCTGGTCACACAGTGAATTGGACAAGAATCGACTCAAATTTCCCCATAAGGTTATCATTGAACCTAACCATTGAATTTGACTCAGTTCTCATCCAATGTGGTTTGTGACCAGAATTATGGGAAGACTTAAGCTTGTGAACCAAGCTAACACTGTAATTAATTATTGACAGATAAGGACTTACCATTGCCATTTTGTCCATTGTTCTCTAGTTCGATTGTAAATGGTATTTTTAAAATTCTACTTCTAATTTTTGCTAGTCTACAGAAATATAATTGATATTTTTATATCAACTTATACCCCATGACTTTGGTAACCCACTTTAGTTCCCATATCATTTTTGGAAGGTCCTTTCTGTGGAATGTTCTACATAGATAATGGTGCAACAAGTGTAAAGACAGTTTTATTCTCTTCTTTAATCTGCTTGCCTCTTTTTTTCTCTTGTCTTATTGCTCTAGTAAAGGTCTCCAGTATGCTGTTAAACAGAAGTAGCAATACTTGGAATCCTTCTTTTTCAAATTTGATGGGAAACATATTCTATTTTCACTATTAAGAATAATGCCGATTGTCAATTGTAAAGCTTTTGTTTTCTATAGAAACTCTTTACCAGGTTAGGAAAATTTCCTTCTATTCCTAGCTTGCAAGGAGTTTTTTTTTAAATCATGACTGGATGTTGAATTGTCAAGTTCTTTGAGCATGTGTGTGTGTGCCCATCTAGATGATGGAATGAGTTTTCTTTTTTACTCTGTTTATTTGATGAATAATATTGATTGATGTTTTAATGTTGAGCCTGCTTTTCATTCTTGAGACAATTTCCATTTGGTCATGATACATTGTCTTTTAAATATATTTCTGGAAGAAGTTACTAGTTGTAATGTAGATGCTTTCATTAATTTTTCTCCTTTATGATTATTTATGACCTGGTGACATATTTTCTCACTATAGTACATGAAAATATTTCCTATATCAGTGGTTCTGATACTTGGGAACACCTCCAACAAATATATGCAAGAACTCCACTGGGAAAATTCTAAAATCTTACTGAGAAGCATTATAACAGTCTTTAATAAATGAATACCTTGTTTATGAAATGAAAAGCTCAAACTTGTAAAGATGTCAATTCTTCTTAAGTCAATTTACACATTCAGTGAATCCAATAAGGTCCCAATAAGCTATTCTGCAATGGAATTTTCCAAGCTGAATCTCAAGTTTTCCCGTTCCATCTAAATATTCAAATTTCAGACAGAAATTACAATATCCTCTTATCAGCTGTGGAGTACCTCTTTTCATTCATGATGGAAGTAATATGTTTCCCCTACCCTTTCTCAGTCTTACTGGAGAGGTTGTCAAACCTATTGGTGTTGGCAAAGAACAAACCGTTGGCTTAATTTATCCTTTCCATTGTGTGCTGGTATTCTTTTGAAAGAAATCCCATGCAAAAACTTCTTACATTAGAAAAAATCATACAACGTAAATTCATAAACAACACCCTTAACCTATAGTTGTCAATCATTAAGATTTTGAGATATTAGCCTTCTCCCTCTCTCTCTCTCTCTCTCTCTCTCTCTCTCTCTGGTGCTTTTATTTTCATTTTTGCTTTATCATCTGAGAATAGGTTGAAGACTTCCTGACATTTCACCCCCTATGGCATAAGAAAAGTAATTTTAGACATATATTTGGGGTGAGTTCAGTGGCGCATACCTATAATCTCAGCACTCTGGGAGGCTGAGGCAGGAGGGTCTCAAGTTTGAGCTCAACCTCGGCAACTTAGTAAGACCCTGTCTCAAGAAAGAAAGTTAAAAAGGGCTGAGGGTATAGCTCAGTATGAAGTCCCTGGGTTCAACCCCTAGTACCACACACACACACGGCATATATATATATATATATATTTCCTGTAAACAGAGCTCCTAAAACCCTTATAATTCCCTGCTTGATGTGGTTGTTACTTGTATCCTATACAGAACTCATGAAGCCCTTGGTGTTCCTTGGGTGACTGGGGTTTCTTGTATTCCTCTGAGATGATTCCAGTGAGCTCCTCAGTGGGTTGGTCTTGAGAAAGACAAAGCCATCATGAGAAACTTGGAATTTTCAACAATTCATCCCCTGGGGCTGGGGATTTAGCTCAGTGGCACAGTGCCTGCCTGGCAAGCACAAGGTCGTGAGTTCAATCCCTGGTACCAGAAAAAAACAAACAACAACCACAAAAATCAACAATTCATACTCAGTTTATGGTTAATCACATCTATGTGCTGGAGCATCAGGGTCAATAGTCTCACAGTATTTCAGTCAAATCCATTTTGCCTTGAGCATTTTGTCATTTACTGTTCATTTTTACCATGATTTTGTCTTTTCCTCCAATTTTTCCCACATTGAATCAACTCTCATTTTATACCTTAATGTTTTGTTTTTTCTTTTTTACGTTCCTGTTCTGAGATTTAAAATTCCTGATTTGAGTGTTTTCATCTCTTCATGGTTATTTACAGCCGTTTAACTTAGTGGGAGGTTTTTCCGCTTCTAGACTTTTTTGGCAAAAACTTTTCAGCAGCTGTTATGTTTTCATTCTTGTTCTGGTTGCTTCTAGTCGCCTGTGTGGGTGTCATCTGTTGTCTGTTTATTACCTAATTCAGGACAGCCGTAAGCACTAGAGCAAAGGTGGTAAGTGGTTTGCTGTGTTTCTTGGCTCAAAAATGCTCTTTACCTGGTATGAGCTATAGTTCAGACCTGGGATGTTCCTCCAAGGCCCTGTGTTAAACGCTTGGTCCTGGGCTTAGCAATGCTGGAATTTGGTGGAGACTTTGCCGGGTGGGAACTAGCGGGAGGTTTAGATCCTTAAGGGTTCTCCTTCCAAAGGGATTACAGGCTCTAGTCTCTTGCTTTTTTGCTTCCTGGCCACCACAAGATTAGCAGTTTCCTCCACAGTGTACTGACTACCTCATCACAGGCTCAAAAGCAAAAATGCCCATCAGACATGGGCTAAAACCTTCTAAACTGAGAGCCAAATAAACCTTTTCTCTTTTTAAAATGGTTATCTCAGGTATTTTGTTACAGTAATGGGCAACTAACACAGTATATAGTACAGGGCAGTTTTTTATATCAATACTACTTTTTTCCTTTAAGGAGAGGGTCATTTATGACCTCTGATTTTGTGATTCTCTTTTGTTTCTGTATGAGACCTTTAACCAACGAGTCTCCAATGGATACCTCTCCCACTCCTTTTTTTGAGACAAGTTCTCACTATGTAACCCAGGCTGGCCTCAAACTCACAGCAATCTTCCTGTCTCTGCCTCCAAGTACTGGGATTACAGGTGTGCACCACCATGCCCAGCTCACTTCCCCTTTTCAAGTTTCCCCCTTCTCTCCAAGAGGCAGTGACTTCCTGAGGCCACCACCTGCTCTCCTGTACAGTTTCAAGTTCCTCCCCTTTGATGTCCCCAAACCCTACCCTCACTCAGTTCTTCAGAAGAGACTGGTTTTCTACTGGAGTTTGTGTTAGCAACTACTCTAACCCTAGCTCCTCTCTAACCTAAGGCCCTAAAACAGCAAACCCATTCTTCGTTCCAAGTTTCACCTTCTCTCTAGAGTTTACCTTTTTCATCCTCTGGTATTCAGGATTTCAGGGCTTTTCCCCCCTTCCTCTTACTTGCTTTCTTTTAATTTTGCTCAGAATCTATATTCCTTATCAGTGAAAGAGAAATAAATTAGATAATTATTGCCAAGTGCCATTGATATCCTAGGAACACACATCAAGAAGCTGTGGGTGATTAGTTGACAATTAAAAGCCATGCATGAGAGCCACAGGGGACCCCAGGTGGCTTACAAAGAGGTTTTCATATTCTGTAGCAGAAGAAGTCAAGCCCAGGTTCAAGAATGAATGTCCTAGTGCCTGAGCTCCAGAGGAGGTAGAATGCCCAGTTCTAATATGTGTATGTTAGGGTCTGCCTGAGATAAAAATTCAATCCTGACACACAGACGGCTCTCAAATGTTAAGGACTAGCAGATTCTACTGGATTGTCTAAGACCACAGAAGTATCCATCCTTCTCTATTAAGAAAAGCTTCCCCTTCCTTGTTTGTAGAGGATACAATGATCTGCCCCCCCCCCCGCCAAGACAGCATACACTCCCTCAGATCTGCCCCACAACCTGTTCAACAGCACCATAACCCACTCAAGGAAACAATTCCCCTAATAAAGAGGGAAGAGTGTGTGCCTCAGAGGTGCTGCAGGCATAGCCAGGGTACCCTGGCAGGACACATGGGCATATGCTTGCCAGTGGAGACTGCAGGGTGGATCGTGGAGCCAGAACATGGGACTGCGTGGAGGAGACCTGTGGGATTTGGAGCTCTCTCCCGAGAGACAGGATTTCACACCCTGGCAAGGACCCCAGGAGAAGGTGCGATCTTGCTACTAAGATATCTCTTAGTACCGTGGAAAAAGTAATGAATGGCCAAGTTTAAATAAAGTTGAAATGGCAGACTAGCTATCACATATGGTGTAAGCAGGGATTAAAAGAAATGGAGAAAGGTGAGACTTGAGTGATAGACCATGAGCAATCAGTAGATCTCTCAGGCGATTCCCAGGGGATCTGGAAATTTCTAAGGTCATAGGAATGAGCTGGTGATGTGAACCACGGCCACTGAAAAGCTCGGTGACAGCTGCCCTAGAGAGAGACAGGGCCCCAAGGAAAGTCCTTGCAGAATGAGGTCTATGAATAGCAGAGCGGGGGAGGGGCCCCTGAGCCCATGGCGGGCAGGAGGCAGGAACTGCAGGAAGTCAGGTGGCAGCAG
The DNA here is from genome assembly GCF_000276665.1 of Chinchilla lanigera. Classification (NCBI taxonomy): domain Eukaryota; kingdom Metazoa; phylum Chordata; class Mammalia; order Rodentia; family Chinchillidae; genus Chinchilla; species Chinchilla lanigera. The sequence continues at coordinate 10,281,657 of NW_004955456.1, forward strand.
CTATGAAAGGGAGCAGCACGGATAGTGCAGAAGCTGAGGGATCCTGACTCTCAGAGCATTAAGGATATGGTTTCTAGACCATGGCAGCCCAGGGGTGAGATGGGTAAGCAGCTGTGCTAGCAAGCGCGGCCTCAGCCCAGGCCAGCAGGAGAACATGAAGAGGGGGATCCGGGTGCTGAGAGCAGGCACCCTAGTAAGCACTACGATCCCTGGCCATGTTCCCAGAGCTGAGCCAGTTTTTGGGTGTGCAACCCGCTGACTGCGGCAGAGGCCCCGTCCCTGGTGGGAAGGATCCCGCAGCCGCACAGCAAATACGTGCAGGGATGACTCCCACTCCTCCCCCAGGGGGACCCACGGCCAGTTCCCTGGGCAAGTGTGTTCTGATGAAAGGAACCCAGGTGTTTCAAAGACTGTAGGACACGGGTTGAGAGTGGCACCCACAGTGCCTTTAGTGGCTTTGTTGTGATTGCCTTGATGTCCGGAATCGATTCAAAACATTTACTTATCCTGGTCATTTTGACTTGGGAAAGAGCCAAAGGTCATACGGTGCTAGCTGCGGTGACTAAGGTGGGTGAGGACACACTGTTGTGTTTTTATAAGCCTGCCTTTCCACTGGACCGTGCTCAGGAGCATCATTCACTGAATTTTTGATCAGACCTTATCAAACCACTCATGAATGAGAACGTCCAGGATTGCTTGAGAAAGTGGAAGGATGATGGGATAAGTGTGTTCAAAGTGAGGGGAATATTTTTAGGGAGATTAATAACAGTGACTCTTTCACTGTAATAAATTTTTAAAATTTAAACATTCACCAAATACTTTGATCACAAAGTGTTAAAGATTTTAAAATGCTGATGAAAGACATTTTTTGAAAGGAGTTAAATAACTGGAGAGACAGCCAAGTTCATGGACTGGAAGATTTAGCATACTAATGTCAAAATTTACCCAGATTTAATCTACAGATTTGATGCATTTTTTTTCCTGCATTGTGAGGGATTGAACTCAGGGTCTCACCAGTCCTAAGTAGGCCCTGTGCCACTGAGCTACACTCCAATCCCCAGTTGAATGCAGTTTCTGTAAAAATTTCAAGTCTCTTTTGTAGTCATAGGCCTAATCTACAGTTTGCATAGTAAAGCACTACCCCTCAAATAGCTAAAACAATCTTAAAAAAGAAGAATAAAATGGGTTAGATTTTTCTACCCTATAAGCCTTACCATATGTTATAGCTTATATCTAGATATCACCACAAAGCCTCATAGGGTCATGGGTGTGTGATAACTGGATTTGCCCACTGATGGGTTTAGTGTAGTTGTGGGTGATGGACTTTCTGAAGAAGGAAGCCCTGCCCTGGATGTGGGTGGCACCAGCCAATAGGCTTGTAGTTTGGATGGAATAAAAGGGAAAGGCGGAAAGGAAGGCTTGGTGCCTCCTGCCTGCCTTCCGTAGACTGTTTCTCCTCTGCAATACCCCTCTGCCGTGCTGCTTCTCCTTGGAGTCAGATGACCGTTGATTGAAATCTCTACAAACTGGGAACTGAACTAAACCTTTCCTCCTTTAACTTGTGGGTGGATGTTGGGTATTTTACCCCAGCAATGAGAAAAGTAACTAAGATATGATATCATTATGGTATTCAAGGGAGTATGATGTTGGTAGAAGGACAGACACATGGATCAAAGGAATGGAATAGCAGGACCCATGAAAGCCCCACACAAATAGGCATAATGGTATTTTACAGAGGAGTAAGACAGTCTTTCCAAGAATGGTCCAGGAAGACACGGACATCCATATACATACATACATACATACATAATTTTTAATGGGACAAATGAACTACAATGAAGCCTCATACCTTGTATCCAAGTGGATCATAGACTTAGCTGTAAAACATAAAGCATAAAAATTATAGAAAAGAAAGCTGGATGTGGTAGCACAGGCTTATAATTCCAGCCTTCTGGGAAGCTGAGGCAGGAGGATCAAGTGTTCAAAGCTACCCTGAGCAAGATCCTGTCTCAAATAAAATTTTAAAAGTCTGGAGATGTAGCTTAATGGTAGCATGTTTGTCTAGCTTGCTCAAAGCCCCAGACTCAAATCCTTAGTACCACAAGAAAAAGAAAAGAGAAAAATCTTTGTGACCTAAAACTAAGCAGGTAATTCTTAGAGATTTGACACCACCAGCATGATATGTAAAAGGAAAACTTGGTAAATTGGACCTCAGCAAAATTTAAAATATGCAATGACGTATCAAACTTTCAAGAGTCAGGGCTGGGGATGTAGCTCAGCGGCACAGCACCTGCCTGGCAAGTATGAGGTCCTGAGTTTGATTCTCCTACCAAAAAAAAAATCTGAAAATTTCAAGAGTCAAATTACAAACCAAGTAGAAAATAGGTAACATAATATAGAAGAATGTAAGATGTTTGATAGCAAATGCCAACAATGCTATTTGAAGTGTTCACCAGTTATAAAAAATTTAAGTGTTCATCAGTTGTAAAAAATTGAAATGTTCACCAGTTACAAAAATTACTAGTGATTCTAGTATTTGTCATCAGCGTAACAATGTGGTGTCCTGCTCTCCCCTTGGTGCGTCTGGTCCTGCATATACAGAAATTGATAAGTTACGATTATTGATTATTGCTGATTATTGTGAGACGCTCCCTAGTTGCCTCCGGAAATGTGAATATTGGCTGGTTCATGACTGCATCAGGCGTGGTGAACTGGAGTAGCTGGAAGACTGAGAAATTAGAAGCTTGGCCTTGGAACACAATACCGCCTTGGGCAAGTTCCACGGTGTGAGCGCTACCCCGGGAGGGAGGAGGACTTGACATGGGAATTAAACAGGCTTTTCTTCTGTTACTGTCCCCACCCCGCAAATCCTCCTGGCTCTCCAAAGCAGCCCTGTCCCTTGTGTTGGTGTGGCACTACCTCTGTTCTTTCCTTTTTTTTTTTTTTTTTTTTTTTTTTGTACTGGGGATTAGACCCAGGGCCTTCACACTAAGCTATCACCCCAGCCCTTTTTCATTTCTTAGTTTGAGAAAGAGTCTCACTAAGTCGCTGGCTATTGTAACATGCCCGGATAGCCACACTGTGTTTCTCAGCACAGCGTACACTTTTCTTTGCTCTCACCCTCTTTTCCTCTTTACTCTACAGAGCCAGTTTCTCTCTCACTCTCCACTTTTGCTTTCTTGAATAAACTTTGCCACTTCCATTTGGCCCAATCCATTCAACTCTTTGGTCAAGAGAAGAAGGTGGAGTTTAACTCCAGAAGGAGAGGCGAGCAACCCAAGCTGCTTTTCAGAAGCAAGTTACCTGATAGCCAAAAGATCTCACTAAGTCACAAAATTGCCCAGGCTCGATTCAAACTTGTAATCCTCCTGCCTCAGCCTCCCAAGTAGCTGAGATATTGGTGTAGGTCACCATGCCTCATCTATCCTTAATTTTTTGAGGAATCTCCATACTGATTTGCATACTGGCTGTGCTAATTTACATTCCCCCCAGCAATGAGGAAGGATTCCCTTCTCTCCATCTCCTTGCCAGTGCTTATCACCTGTCTTTTTGATAACAGCTGCCCTAACAGAAGTGAAGTGACAGATACCTCATACTTTTGATTCCCATCTCTCCAGTGGTGAGCGATGTTGAACATTTTGTCCTGTCTCTGTTCTGTGTCTTCTCTTGAGAAATGTTCTACCCAGGTCCTCGGCTTCTTGGCCTTCTTTTTTCTACTGAGTTGTTTGAGTTCCTTCTGTATCAACCTCACTTCAGACATGAGTTTGCTAGTATTTTCCCCCATCCCAGGAATATTTTCATGCTATTGACTGTTTCCTTTGCTATGCAGAAGCTTTTAATTTGATGTAATCCCATCTGTCTATATTTTGGTTTCTGATGCCTGTGCTTTTGGGATCATATAAAAAGATCATTGTCTGGACCAGCATCAGGAACACTCTTGCTTGCTTTCTTATGGTAGTTTTACAGTTTCAGGTCTCAGCTAAGTCATTAATCTCCTGCAAGTTGATTTTTCTATGTAAATGTCTAGGTTCATTCTAGTGCATGTGGATATGAAATACCATTGTTGAAGAAACTGTCTTTCCTCTAGCATGCTTTCTTATCATTTTTGTTGAAGATGAATTGAATGTGCACAGTGGGTTTATTTGTGAGCTCTATTCTGCTCCGTTGGTTTACATGTCTGTTTTTATGCTGGTGCTGTGCTGTTCCACTTACTGGAACTTTGTAGTATATTTGAAATCAGATAAGCTGATGTCTCCAACTGTGTTCTTTTTGTTCAAGATCTTTTAGTTTTTGTCCTAGCTACTTGGTGTTTCTTGTGGTTTTGTATAAATTTCAAAGGGCTGGACAGTGAAGGGAAGATCCAGAGGAGAGAGCTGGCTAGGAGGATCCTGGACATGAGGACAGTGGAGTCATAAGGACATGAAGTCCTGAGGAAATTAGCCCAGAGGCCTCAAGGGATGGGAGTGTCATGGAGGTGCATAGTTGGTGCCTCTTGGCTGCCGGCAGTGGAGGAAAGAGGCCAGGAGTGGGGTAAATATGTGAGCATCCCCAGATGGTAGAAACCTAGAGAGGATGGTGTACTTGTCCACTTTCCTGTTGCTGGGACCAAATGCCTGACATAAGCAACTAAAAGGGAAAATGATTGATTTAACTCATGGTTCCAGAGGGTTTGGTCCATGGTTGGCTGGTTCTAAGGTAGAAACATCATAGCAGAAGGGTGTGGGGAGCAAACTTGCCTCATTCATGATGGCTGGGAAGCAGCTAGGGATGGTTTTGTCCTCAAGGTCACACCTCTACCACCCAGAAATGCTCAGAAATGTGCTTTACTATTTTTTTTTTTTTCCGGTACCGGGAATCGAACTCATGACCTGGCACTTGCCAGGCAGGTGCTGTTCCACTGAGCTAAATCCCCAGCCCATGAAATGTGCTTTACTAATCCCCTACGTGGCTCCCAAGCCAGTCAAGTTGACAATCCCACTTGACTGTCAAGAGATGAGGTTCAAGAAGTTGGGGGTGCCTCTCTGACCCTCTCTGAGGTGAATGGGCATCATAGAGCTTAGACATTGCTCTTGGTGAAGTTCAAGGGTGTCTAAGTGGAGTTAAATAAAAATGAATGGAACTCACACAGGCATAAAAATAACTGGGGACCTCAGGCTGGGGCCCATCTGTAGCTGGCTTCACTAAGTAGTGGAATCTACCCTCACTGGAACTGGATCAGTCTCCTTTATTCCTTCCTTACAGAAATTTCAGTACTTCCCAGTTGCTCACAGGGTGAGTGTTAGTCATGGCAGACGGGACTCATCCGATCCCCAAAGTCCTTTCTGAATTTGGCTTTCAGTGCTCCCTTCTTGAGACCCTTTTCTTCTCTCCATTTCCTGGAAGGATTAATTCCAGGAGCCCCTGCTATGCAAGCAGAACCACCTAAACAACACCCAGGATTGGGGGCAGATCTACTTACGTCGACGGGCACTGATCGGGATCATTCCCAGAATATCAGGCCATGATCTCTGGTGGCCTAGGGCTTACACTGGGTAAGCAGGTAGGAAGTACAGAGGCAGAATGGCTTGTCAGCTGGGGACTGGTTTATCCAATGTGCATCATAGTGACCGGCTTCGCATCACAATGACCAGCCGTTTCCAGAGACAGGAGCAACTGGATCCAGAGCAGAAACTTATTACCTGGGCAACTGACAAACTGAGGTACACTGCCCTGGAGGGGGGCCTTTTTCTGCCACAGCCCCACCAAGAATATCAAAATCCTCGGATGCTCAGGTTCTTTACATGAATAACACGGTGCAGTATTTGTCTAGAATATCCCATCCTTCTGTATACTTTATTTATTCATTTATTTTTGGATCTTCTTACACTTTAAATCATCTCTGGATTCCTTGTAATACTTGACACAATGTAAATGTCATGTAGTTGTTATACTAATTATTTAGGAAATAATGACAAGAAAAAAAATCTGTACATATTCAGCACAATTTTTCCCCTGAATGTCTTAAATCTGCAGTGGTTGAATCTGCAGACAAGAAACTGGCTGAGAGAGGGGCTGCTAGTACTTGTATTTTCCTATTTTTCCACAGCATTTCTTTTCTCCCGTGAACATTAGCAATAAAGCCCTGCCCGGTCTCAAGAAATGCACCTGAACTGAAAAAGAAATAAGAAATTGGCTGGTGAAGTCCCATCTCTGCTGTTCTCCCTGCTTTTGAGAGGAGGAAGCAGAGGCCTCACAGAGGAGGCAGCCAGTCCTGCTCGAGCTCGCTGGCCTCTCTGCAGAGGACGCTGTACCCTCAGGTGTGGTGCAGAAGGAACTGGGGACTCTGCCATTTGGCCCTTGGCAGGACCGCACATGATGGCAGCAAAGAGGAGAGACTTGGGGGCTCTGGGGACTTCACAGAGGGCACCTCTCTCAGACCTCCCAGCGTGGATGGCGTTGTGGGACACTCAGGAGTCCCAGAAAAGCAGGCTGCAGCAACACTGGGCTGAAAGAGATGGTTTTGCTTCATTAACTCAAGATCTTCCTCCAAGACAGCCTGGCCACAGCCTTGTTCCCTTTTCACAGCAGCCGTCCCTGTCTTTACTTGCCCAGGACCCCTTGCTTCTTGATTGCTTCCCCAGAGGTAAGGGGCTCCGTCCCTTGGGGTCCTGCTCCAGATTCACCACTTAGTGTGAGCCTGGCCCACAGGACACAATCACTCTCTGTCAAATGGACAGATGTCCCTTTTCCATCACAACTGCTGGTATACATGATCAAACATGAGGTGGGTGTTTAAATATAATTTTAAAAGAATTTATTGCAGTAACAGATACCCTGCCATGAAACGCCCTCAACATGTACCTCTTTCTTTGAGTACACTGACCCCACTGCTTTTGCCACTTTCTGAGCCAGTTCTGGAGGTCCTCTTTCCTGAGTGTCTTCATGAGATGTGACTATAAAAAAATACAGAGTTGCAGGATGTGGTGGCTCATGCCAGTAATCCTAGGAGGCTGAGGAAGGAGAACTGACATGAGTTCAAGGCTAGGCTGGGCTCCATAGTGAGAACCGGTCTCAAACAAAGCAAGGCAAAGCAAGTGAATGCTGCTGCCAAGTGCCAGCTAATGGAAACACTGGCCTGAAAAAGAACAGCGTGTCCTCAACACCTTATTCACCAGACCTGGCACGGTGCCACTTCTGACTCTTGCCCAAAGTCAAAATGACTGTGAAAGAGAAATGTTTTGGATCAACTCAGGACATCAAGGCAGCCGTGTAAGGCATCACAGCTACAGACAGGAAAGAGGAATTACAGAACTGCTCCAGAAAGTGGCAAGAATGATGGGATAAGTACGTCCAAAGCAAAGGTGAGTATTTTGAGGAGGAGTCACAGTAACAGGTCTTTTACTATAAATTTTTAATAACTTACTGCAGTAAGTGTATTTTTTGATCACACCCAGTATCAATGGAGCTGCTGCAGGTGGGCAGTGTGTGCGTGTGGCCACAGCCCATGGCGTCATCGGTCCCGTTATCGCAGATTCCGGAAGGGGCTGACAAAGATCCTCCTAATGGGAGGTTTATTGGGTCAGGGTCTGTCACTTTATCTCTTCTTTTGTTCCCCTCTAACAATTGGCTGCAGTACTCTGCTTTGAAGAACTTTGGTATTAACCATTTGTGTGCCTCCCCACCTCCACAGCAAGCTCACCCGGGCACAGGTCACCCCCGGTGTGGAAGGAAGCTGTGAAAGGGCGGAGGGCCCTGTGAGGGAGGGGCTGTAGCAGCTCAGGCGCTGAACCCCAGCTGTGTGGTCACCACTTCCGGTTTGCTTACAAAAAAAACTCTCATATTCCAAAAATACTCTGTTTGTGGGCTGGTTTGGACTACATAAGCCACTTTTTAGAAACAAATAAACCCCATATACATAGACTTGAGTACATCACAATCCTTGGTTCAGAGCATAACCTCATCATTGGGCAATGCATGACCTCTATGTTTTGTTCATTCATTTCCAGCTGTCTCTGGAATGAATATGCATGAAGCCTGTTACAAGCTCATGGTAAAGCAGCTAAGACGCTCCCTGCAGTTGGTGTCCATGGGGTTAATTAACCCAGCAAGCCTGCTCTCTGCGGTAACCCCGGTCACAGGCATGGCACAGGCTCTCAAGGGGGAACTGTCCCGTTTGGATTTAGGTTATGCACTTGACATGGGAAAATGACTTCACCTCTCTGCACCTCATTTTTCTCACTTGTCCAACTGGGGTTACACCTGTCCCTGCTCTGTTAGGTCACTGAGAACATTAAGGCCATAATTCAGGTCCACTCAGATCTGTGCTCAGCACGCGAAGCGCCCTCGGTTAGCCTTGGCGGATGTAGTTGTTGGTTCGGAGAGGAAACCTCTCTGCAGTCTCTTGCTGCTGGCTGGTGATACAGGAATACGCCACTGGACACTGGGAAGGAGTCGTGGTAGACCGGGAAGAGGGAATGTCCTCCCGGCTCCCGCAAGGCCGCCAGGGCTTCATGGGCCAGCAGGATCAAGGGTCGGGCTGGAAAGTTAAGGAGAACACATTCTTTTCCAGGATCCCTTTCTGACACCTGATGGTTTTTTTTTGCAGCCTTTGGCCTTGACCTTTCTACATGATGGTCTGAGCCAGTGTTTCTGAACCTTTGCACACCAGAATCACCTGAAGGCCTGGTTAACCCAGTATAGAATTTAGCACGCTGAAGAGGATGCTGAGAATTCGTACTTTTTTTCTTCCTTGCAGTACTAGAGATTGAACCTCCAGCCTTCCTACTGAGCTATATCCCCAGGCCTATTCTATTTATTTTGAAACAGGGTCTTTCTAAGTCTCTAAGAGAATTTGTACTTGTAACAAGCTTCCTGGTGATGTTCCTGCTATTGCTGGTCCAAGGACCACACTTTGAGAAACACTGGTCCAAACAAGTGAGCTTCGACACTTTGAGAAACACTGGTCCTTGAGCGAGGACAGGAGGAGGTCAGGGAGGGTTCGTGGAGGAGAATCTGAGGCACAAGTGCGAACTCGCCCAGTGCAGAGGCCGTGCGTGGAGGGGAGCAGGTACTGGGCCAGCGCGTGGGAGAGCAAGCTGCTAGGTCTCTGGGCCCAGAGGTGCTGGGCCGCCAGGCCAGGTACAAAGTCTGGGCTCTGCTTGGTTGCCCCTGACGTAGAAGACGGTTTGAGACAGGCAGAGAGGCAGGCAGCACGGATGGAAGCACAGGCAGGACAGCAGACGGTGGTTATACACAAGGCTGCTGAGGACCACACAGTGCGTGGAGAGCGAGGCGGCGCTGGTCCTCAGCCTGCCTACCCTCTGTAACTCCTGGAGGGTCTCCCTCCGTGAAGCAGAGTCCGACCAGGGGTTGAGACCCTTTATTCTCAGAGGTCAGGAGAGGAAGCGTTGGTTTGCAGTTAGCATTTTAAAAAAATGAATTAGAAGAGAATGGAATTAAAAAATCTTTGTTCACTGCATGTGAGGGTATTGTTTCATCAGCTTTACCTCAGGTTTGCACGTGGGTCACCGCCCAGAGGTCTAGGCTCTGGAAAGCCTCTAAGTCTCCCAGGCCCCAGCGGGCGGGGGCTGCCTCTCTCCCCAGGGAATCTAGCTCTAGCAGAGCTGTTGAGGCTCCTGGCCTAAGCCTGACCCCTAGCCAGGCAGACAGGGCCCTGCGAACTCCAGGTCTGCCGGGTTGAGTGGAGGGCGCAGGTGGAGAGCAAGTCACCCCTGGAGGGCCCCACAGAGGAGGACTTTATGGACAGGACTTGGACTCTGCAGGGTGGCTTGGGTTTGGAACCCAGCGGCTTTAGGGAGCACAAGGGTGGTGACTCAACTTGCCTTGCCGGAGTTCAGTGTGGGAGAAGAAAACTGTTTATAAAGGTAATCTGAGGCCGAGCAGAGATAGAAAGTCCGAAGAGAGCTCGAGGAGGCTTTAACCATTAGTTAAGAAATGCAAGCGACAGATGAGGAAGCTGAGGCCTATCTGCCCATACCTGCCTAGGACACAAACCTCGGCTGTGAAGACTTCCGGCTCCGTGTTCTTCCAGGGAACCCCTTGACTGCCACACACCACCCACGGGCTTAGCATCTGTGTGCAGTGCTTCGGGAAATCTGCAAACATTTTGGGTACACAGCAGGTGGACACCCCAGCTGTGTCAGTACCTGGGGGTCTGACCTATGCCCTCCTTACCCCACTGGGAGAGGAACACCTGAGTCAGAGACCCTGGAACCATCAGCCCACTCCTTCAGCCTTGCCAACCTTTCCCCAAGCCTTTAGCAAGAATCTAGTCAACGTGGTAATTGGGACCGCATTTGTTTTAAAAAAATATATTATTTTCCCTTTTGTGTGGGCCAGTCTTTTTTTAAGGAATTGTTAAATGAGCTGGGTGTCGTGGTTCATACCTGCAATCCCAGCATTCAGGATAGTGAGGCAGGAGGATCACCACGAGTTCACTGCCAGCCAGGGCTACGCAGTGAGTTTAAGGCCAGCCTGAACTACACCGTGAGATCCTGTCTCAAAAAAGTCAAAATACAGATAGAAATACTGCTTATCATTGTAACTTATGGCCCATATAATTCAAAAAAATACTATTTTAAAAACCAAATCCTTTCATTTTTGATAGCCATGCAGGGAGGGAAAGAAGAAAACTCTTCAGAAAGAGGGTAGGCGATCGTGGATGGTCAGAAGTGGGCCGATCACCGTATTTGAGCATTTTGATTGTAGGGGTTTTCAGAACTGCAGGAGAACTGGGATGAAAAGGAGACTGGCAGTACTATGCCATCCAAGAGCCCGAGTTCCTGCTTCTCCACTGCCCGGTGTTTGATCTGGGGCGCTCAGCCTGTGTGGGCCATTCTCTACCCAGCCCACGGCTCTCCAAAGCTTGGGGACAGTGCGTGATGTGAGCGCCCTGTGCTGTCACACCCGGGGCTTCCACCCTTCCATCCTGGGCCCCATGCTGTGGACACAGCTTCATTCCACACCTAAGAACCTGAGTTCCAGCTCGGAGTTTGCTCAGCGTCAGAGGGCGCAGAAGCGGATCCAGACCCTGTGACCAGGATTCCATCCAACGCTCCTTCCCACTCAGACCTCCTTATCTGAAGCTTCTGGTCTTGAAGCCCCAAGACACCAGAGCCTTGGCTTTGCATCTGTGGGAGGGAAACTGACAGCCTTTCATTATACTTGTCTGATCACGAATCCTATCTACAGGGAATTTTCCACCATTTTCAGAAAGGCACACCCACACAAAAACATTGGCAGTTTTAAAAATTGCACGTGAGAAAGCCCGTGTCACTTCTGTTGTCCTCTTTCCTTAAACTGATTTAATGCCACAGTGGCCTACTTTATTTTCTAGTGCAGTACATACGCTAGCTCACAAGAAGTCCTAAACATTCTACTATGCCACAGCTGACTATGGAGCACAATCCCGTCTTAACCGTCTTTTTATGCCACGTATGTACAGAACGTCAAGAATCCCATCTTATTTCCTCTCACCCACCTTGATTGAGGCAGAAAAAGGATAAACAGCGAGTGCTGTTGCAAATATCCATCCAAAGTGGTAATTATTGCATCATTATATTCGCTATTTTACTTGTCATGTACCATTAGAAGGTAACAAGATCATTGTCAGTCAAAGATTGTGGAGATAATTAGAGCATCTATAGGTTAGCAGGAAATCAAATTGGTGCTGGTACCCATCAATGCGAGGCGTTGAATGTAATTAGAGGGAAAATATGCAAGGGTTGAGATGAATAAAGCCCTGGGGATTAAATACCGTGACTGATTTGAGAGTGACTCTTCCACGTTCTGACATCGCAGATGGTGACATCAAAATAGGTGTACAATAGAAGGCAGTGAGGTCTGCCAGAAATAGCTTGTCAAGCCGCCACTGGTACTGTCTGGAAGGTCCCAGGCAGTGCTGGATTCGGAAAAACACAGTGTTTATCGTATTTTCCAGCCCGCCAGCTTTGCTTCGTTATTTTCTCCAGTATGGGAGTCAGGTTTTAACACACAGAACGGTGCTGAGTGAAGTGGGTCTTTATTGTCACCCGAGATTTAGGCCTGAGAGTCCCACCGGTTTCCAAAGCAGGGCAAAGTGTCTCTGGCCTTGGCCAGCTCCGCAGTAGAGCTGCGGGAGTCCACAGCACCCCCCAACAGATCCAGAGCCCCCCTTCCTCACACCCACTCAGCAGCCTCCCAGATCCTGCTAGCCTTGATGGCTGCTGGTTTTTTTCCAGTAGGATACAAACACCAATCCAAACAGTGATTCCATCGGGTTGATACAAGAAAATTTAACATTTTTTTCCCCTTTTACATCGTAAGAAAAAAACAAGAGTTTAGAGAACAGGGAGAAGTCTGCAAAGGGATGAGGGATCTGCTACCACCATTCAATGGGACACAGAAACAAAGTATCTGGAACACAGGCCCGATAGACAGACGGACGGAGTCCACAGATTGAAAAGCGAAGGACCAAGCAGGCGAGCACTGCTGTCAGGACCTGCACTGGTTTCTCGTCAACGTGGACGGACGCAGCAAGACGCAGCAAATGCTTCTGCCGTGAGTCTGGAAGCAGGCTCGAGACACAAAGGGCACCTGCTCACTTGGCCCATACATAGGCTGGTCTACTGCAAGACCTGGCAATATCTCCCCGGGGCTTTTAGAGTATTTTGCTCAGATTACACAAAAGAAAAAGAATCCATAACCAATGGTGTGGGGGTGCACATGTCTACAGGAACGAATTGGCGAGTCCCTAACTGAGCGGGGGAGAGTGGCCGGGCACTGCGGGGGAGCCTCCAGGTCTCACATGGGCCAGGTTCGTGTTTCTTGCACACGCGTGGCTTCTTCCCTAAGCAATGATGGCCATCTCACACAGAAAAGCAGCTGCAAGCTTGGTTCACATTTTTTAATAACATGGCACAGTTTACATAACACAAGAAGGCTCCGCCGATGAGAACATGCTGAAGATTCAGTTGCTTCACTTTTCTTTTCACATAGGGTCTAGAAAGGACTTTATTACATACAGGATTAACAGCAAAAAGGTCTGTATAGAACAATCTCTTTACAATACTGAAAGCTACCACTACAGTTCCAGTGTACATATTCCTTGGATTCTTTTTTTTTTTTTAGTTGTTGTCTTAAAAAAAAAAACACTGCACAACATCTGGTGTTCACAAAATCTGAAGCTCACAACTAAACCTTCAGTTTACTACTAAAATAGATCTCTCTGCTTATTAGAAACAATGGTCTGTAGTTAACTTTTTTTTTTTTTGCAAAAACAGGATAACAACGTCAGATAGCACTTTAATATACTAGAAGACCAAATGGAACTAATTTTATTTCATACATGTATTTTACAGTCCAGTAGACAAGATATATTGTATTTCTCTGCTAGTAAAGTCATATTCTCTCCAAATATGTAGACAAGAGGCTTAATGTATTATAAAAGTATTATGAAGAGACAGTAAGATTGATGCAAACGCAAAAACACACGCACGTACAAGACTTTTTCTCCGCCACCTTTCACCCTCTGCAATTCTCGAAGGCTGCACTAGCTGACCTGCTTCAGCTATTTCCAGAAATAAAGTCTCATGAAGACTAACTGGAATACAACGAGTCACGTCGGGAAATGTGCACCTTAAATTCGTCAGCGATTACAGTGACAACATATCCATCATCTGAGAAAACGTGAAGCTTTCTTTCAGGATCTGTTTGGGTGTCATTAACTTGCATTACAAAATGAGGAAGTGTGCACAGATATGAAACAGGACACACTAAAAAAGGAATGGTTCCCACAGGAGGTGTGTGCGAAATCACATGACCGGCGGGGAGAAGGTTCTGGCAACCTGCTTCTGACAGACACCTCCACCGGCCCCCTGATTTTGGCATCTGACAAATCCCATCCTCCCCAGCACTGGGTGCTCCTGTCCTCAGTTACCTAACCGGGGCGCACCCCCGCCCACCCCCCAGCCCACAAGCAGCAACTTCAGATGCGAAGTTCCAGCCTGGGGTCCGGTTTGCGAAATAGGGTGTTTCTCCATTTGAAAAAAAACAAGCAAGGAAAACAGAGTCGTATCACGTAAGCGCTTGTTTAGGGAAAATATGACCTTAAGTATGTTGTAAATGGATCTGAAAAGGCTCCTTTGAGTCAGGCGGGCTTTTGTGAAAAGCCCTAACATTCATTGCATAGTTGAAGGGTTTAGCTGTCTCTAACAATAGAGGGGAACACGGCCTTAGAGGACTGTGCTCACTGATACCAGGTCTGCAAATAGCACATTTTAAGAAGTATTAATGTATTATGTTACTTAATGTTTATCTATTTACATTTGTACAAAGTAAAGCTTTCATCTTACCCTTTTGCATATATGAACCATCAGCTCATGAAGCAATCTTTTTTACACGCTATGTACACACGGCCTTCCCTTCCCTCTGAAAGAGCTCTGCGTCACGGATCGTGTGGGCTCCCCCATCCCCAGTGATCATCCGACTGGTGTGTGTTGTCCTCTTCACTGTTTTGGTTCAAATAAAAAAGTTTCATATAAGGAAGAAAAAAAAGGAGGAGACATGAGGACATACGAATTGGCTAAAAGATCTGAAAAATTTCAACATATAATATACAAAAAATTTCAAAATCTGCGAGGAGTCTGTACACTGTACAGGGCGGGAGTGGGGCTGCGGTCCGGGAGGGAGGCGGTCTCCCTCGCTCGCTGTCTCTCGCCCCACGTCCAGGCCTTCCTGCCCCCTCACCGGGCTTCGATGTCCTTGAGCGTGTGCGACGGGGGCCTCTCCCGGATCTCCGCTGACAGCGGGGTAGTCCTGCGTGGGGACCCCGGGCGGCCCCCCAGCGTGGAGATGAGCGGCGGGGGCGCGCTCAGCGCCGCCGTGGGCGGGGTCTTGTTGAGCAGCCCGTTCTGGTGGCCCGCGGTGGGGCTGATCCGGGGGTAGTGCATGCTCGGGAGCCCCGGCGCCAGCAGGCTGGGGTGCGGCAGGTGTCCGTCCAGGGCGGCGGGGTGCACGGCGTGCAGCCGCGGGTGCTCGTAGTCCTCGCGCAGCAGGTGCAGGCGCTCACGCTCGTCCAGGTGCGCGCCCCGCTCGTGCTCGCGCCGCGGGTCCACGGGCAGCGGGGGGTGCGGGTGGTGGTGGTGGTGGCTGTAGTCGTGCGGCTCCCGATCCCGGAAGGAGCGGTCGGCCTCGTAGAGCCGCGGGGCGGAGAGCCGGTGCAGCGGGTCGCTGCGCAGCAGGAAGTCCCTGCCCAGCGGGTCCCGGCGGTGCACGTCCAGTTCCCGGTAGGGGTCCCTCAGGGGGTCCCGGATGGGGTCCCAGTGGAAAGAGGGGTACGGGAAGCGCTCGCCCCCCGGGATGGGGCTGAGGCCCATGAAGGGGGTCATCATGCGAGTCCTGTCCAGGCTGCTGATGCTGTTCATGGGGTGGATGCCCGTCACCCCCACCGTCATGGGCATGGACGCCAGCGGCCCCGCGTGCACGCCCGCCGAGGAGCTGGGCGGCGGCGGCTCCGAGGGGCGG
>NW_004955456.1:10297433-10356727 GCF_000276665.1 Chinchilla lanigera
GCGCGGGGCCCCTGCTTGGCCTCCTCGCCCGCGGCGCGCGCCTCGTGGCCGTGCGCGTCCTTCTCGGGCGCGTGGCCCTCCTTCGCCTTGTGCTCCTCGGCGGCCAGGTCCTTGCGCGATTCCGAGTGCTCTCGCTCCCTCTCCTTGGGTTTGTCTTTCTCGCGAGCCTCAGTGTTCAAATGACCCCTGATCTGTTCGGCGGAGCTGCGGTTGTGTCCCAGGGCGCCCACCGGGAGGACAGGTGCTGGTGAAGGGTGGCTGGAGTGTCTCTTCTCAACGCTTTCCCTGCGGCGGAAAGAAGGACACGGGACACGCATGAGGCGGGCTCGCGCGGGGACGGGGGCTGCGATGAGATGGCGGTGGAAAGGCCGGGCCGGTGTGGCTCCCGCCAGCCCCCTGGTCTTAGCACCTGGATTTCAGAGGAAGCTTAATGGGGTGAAGCACCGGGGATGAGGTAGGTGAGAGAGTCTAGCGGGGCACTGCCCTGCCTGTGTTCAAGAGCCACGCGCCTCAGTCAGGATCGGGCAACTGTCAGAGAGCCAGGACGGACCAGGACCAGGGCCCCGCGGGCCCGGATCGGCCATGTGGCAACACCGGTGTCTGCCCAGATTTTCAGTCGGTTTGTGTTCAGAGTCACGACCTAAGGGCCCACACGCAAGGCCCATTTTCCTTCCAACACTGCACACAGAGCACTGGAAGCAGAGCTAACGTACACATTCAAGGGGTCTTGTGCTGCTGACCCTCAGAGCAGGGGCCTCTTCACAGGGAAGGGTGCTGGCCCAGAACAAGCTCTTAGTCACAGCAGGGGTCTGAAAGAGATCTGCCTTCCTGGACTCTCGGGTGGCAGAGGCAGGATAAGGAAGCCCAGATCTGGTCGGCGAGTGGAGGAGGGCAGTAGGAAAAGGGGGGCCACAAGTACAGAACCCCGTGGGGGAAACAGAACAATCTATAGGCAGGGAAAGAAAAACGCCAGAGACCTGCCTTGGATGCGGGCAGAAAATTCAGGACAAGGTAAAACTTGGAGACTTAGATGAACGATCAGGCAAGTCTTAGCAGAGCCCTAGGGAGAGCCTGTGAAGGGATGAGAGGAAGAGAAGCGAGGCACAGGCAAGCAAACTGGTGGCCACAGACAGAAGACCGGGTGGCCCCAAGGGGGAGAATTCAGGAGGTGCCCCAGCAACGCTTGTTTCCTAGGAACAGACAAGGGCTGGAAGCATGACCTTAAAGGGAAGGCTGGAAGAGGAGTATTTCACCAAGTTCATTGAGTTTCCTGACTTCAATGCAAGAGGCCATTCCGATACCATCAGGACAAACCTGAGAGGGTCTGCCAGCCACATCCAGCTCTACTCAGCATCTGGAGTGCAGGGGCTGGGGCTCGGCCACTCTGGGCTGCCTCGATTTGCCAGGTTATAGCCCACAGCTGAAGACTGAAATGGTCTCCTCACTGGTTAAGAGAACTTTGGACTTGATTTGATGAGAAAGGAATTCATCCGCATAGCATAATGGCCTGTGAGGCAGATCTACTAATCTGCCGTACTTAGAGCCTGCAAAGCTGCACATTTAAAAATTATCAGGACATACACACATACACAAAATATATACAGTAAAGAAAATGAAGGCCTTGGATCAGATCTGACATCAAAGTAAGCGGTAATTAGGTATTTCTTGTTAAGCATATGGAGTGCATCCCTTGCTTACCAGTTCATTCAGAAGGAATACAGTGTATGAAAGAAAAAAGAGACCCTCCATCAAGAATGCTTAGGATATTCTTCAGAAGAAACCCTACCAGACATCTCCTCTGTAAGGCTGCTTCTTTTTAGGCAGGGCTTACCACGTACCAAAACAACAATGGTCAAAAAATTAATTATCCACTGGTGAAACCAACCCAAAAGTTCTTGCTGGCATTTCTCTAGATTTAGGTTAGTAAGATTTTACTGGTTATCTGTAAGTCCCAGGCTTTGAGTTTGAACAAAACTTGAGAAAAATATGAGGCAATGCAAACATGACTTTCTAAATGCAAACAAAAAGAAAGAGAGAAAGAGAAAAACCTATGGATGATTGAATGGACTACACGAACTTGAAAGCAAATATGGCATTGATTCATGCTGTGTGTGTTTGGTCCAGAGTTCCAACTCTCTGTCTCATAGAGGAAGATTTCCGTTTGGACAACTTAACGCTTCAGGGACTTTGGATGTTCTGTGTGTGTCACTGCTTCCGAGACGGGCATCTTTCACTGTGCTAGAGTCCTACTCTGAGGTCCCGGCACACTGGGCGCCATGGGGCGCTGGCTCCGGAGCTGAGAGGGGCCTTGCTGCCTAGAGGAGCTGGGACTCCTGGGTAGCTGAAGCTCGAGGCTGGGACAGGGAGGGTGGGTGGCCGGTTCCATTGGGACGTGGCACAGAGTGGGCTCCCCCATTGGGACTCGAGAGCGGTTTCTTTCCGTACCTTTCTTTGTCATCTTTACTAACGGATGAGTCTCGTTTATCTACATCTCTATCTCTGTCATGAGCTGCAGCGGACGCGCTGCGCTCCATCTCCCCTGGCTTCAGCCAGGGCGGAGGGGTCGGGAACGACGGAGGCGTTCGGTGCAGCCGGTTCCAGGGTTCGTGAGGGTTGCTAAAGCTCTGCACACTGGGGCCATCCTTGTGGCCGAACATTGAGTTGGGTGCTGAAATGGTGAAGTGGAGAACAAAAAGGTTTAAGAGAAATTATATAATCTGCTGTAATGAAGGTACTTACCAAAAAACTTTTAACAGCATTCAGAGTTAAAATGAATACATATTATTGGGAGCTGGAAAAGGAAAGGAGATTAACAAATTCATTAGAGGAACTCTTGTCCTACACTGGAGGTGTAGCTCAGTTTTTTTTCTTTAAAAAAAAGACCAAAAGCGGATGTGGGGTGGGGGGTGAGGGATTACAGATGAGAAGGACCGAACAGGTGTCGTTTCCACCTGATCAAACATATCTGGTGCATGCAGAAGTTCCAAGCATGCAGGAGGCGGGTGATGATGGTGTGGAACCTCAACTACAAGCAGAATACACGGTTTCCTCTACCCATCCTGCTAAGGTGCCTGCTACTCTCTCCAACCTTAGCCAACTATAACCAGTGTCCCCCGAGATGACACAGGACCCTGACCTGAACTGATGTGTAGTTCACCATGCTGAATTTTAAAGAAAAACTTCATGGTGTCGGTGGGCTCAGAGCTACATCTTAGGTCTCCTGTACTCCAGAGATATGAAAGGTGGCATCAGAAAGGCCAGCTGAGGATTTGGTGACTAAAAACTGTCTAGAACATGAATGGGGCTGCAGTTTTCTTGTTATTCAGCGTGAACTTTTAACAGCAGAGAACTACCTGGTTCTCCCGCAGGTCCTGGGGCATGAAGTGCTGCCAGCTCCTTATTTTGAGCCTGCTATTCTTCAGTGTACTTTGTGTGATCCCACCAGTGCCAAAGGTGAGATAAAATTTAAAGCTGTTTTGACATCTAATGTGAACTATAGCCAGAATCTTGACTAGCAGAAATGGGATACAGATGAACCTATAAAGTTACGTAAGCTTTGGGCTGTAATCACCTCCACTCCCCTTCCCGCCGCTCGGCACCACACGCTGACCGAGGGATCTCTTTAGAGTGGTGGCTTTGCACACTTGCATCTGACTCCATTGCTCTGGCCTGCTTTTTACAATGACAGAACCTATGTTTGTTTCCCAGGAATACAGTTTCCTTTTATCTAAAACAGCCTGGAACCCTATGCAGGTCAGAGAAGAGAAGGAGTCCAAGGCAGACTGGAGAAGGTTAGAGGTACTCACTAACTGAAGGGTTTCCAAGTCCCCCAAAGGCATTGCCACCGACTGCTGCGAGGCCTGTGAACGTAGACGGCCGATTAAAAGGCTCTGCAAATAAGATTGGGAAGAAGAAAATGGTCACCGGCTCTGCTCCAGGAGCTGGGGAGAGTAACAGGGACCCCTGCCTTCTCTGTGCCTGTCCCACTCCTGCTGGACTGGGTGAAAGGTTTTTATCGTACTTGGACTTAGGGACTGGTTAGCAAGATGTTTACAAGGGCACTTTTTCTAGAATGCTGCACTTTGCCTCGTTCTTCCTTTGTCCAGGGGGATGGTGCCCATACGCTGATTTTCTGTCGCCTTTCTGCCCTGGCTTCCCTTTCCCAGGATTGGGCTCTGCAGGCTCTAACCATCTTAAGAGTAAATCTCTAGATGACAAAGACCTGTCTACAGCCTGTTGCTATGCGTACCACCACTCCCAGCATCTGCTGTATGCTTGCAGAAAATACCAGATCATAAACACCACAGGAAGCATAAACCCTTCCTAGGAAAAGACATGTTAACAGGGCAATAAAATGCGAGATAACCAAAATAAAAAATCCTTTATAATATCACAATGTCTTTCTTTCCATCTCCTCCTGGAGGTGCCCTGAGCTGTGGGGTGAGATTTCACCATCTCCCTCCAAAGGGCAGAGCCAGGCAGTGCTAACCTCAGGATCCTGAAACACCCAGGAGCAGCTTCCCCTCACGGCACCCCCGATTAACTCTAGACAGAAGAGAGACTAAGTGCAGATCTACCACCGAAGGAGAGTGTGTCTGTCCTGAAGGTGGTGGCATGTGTGAGGGCACCATCGTCCCTCACTAGGGGGTGGGGCGTGGGAGACTGTCACAGATGTGCCACCAAGCGAAGCAAGAACACCAGAAACACAGCCTGGTATGTCTCAGGCCCACACATCAGTCCCTGCCAGGAGGAGCCAACTCACCTAGGTGAGCAGCAGGGTTGAGAAAGTTGCTGTGATGAGGAGGTGGCCCAAAGGGGGTTCCGGTTGGGTGTGCAGCACCTAGCAAGTCAAACATAACCAAGTCAGGCGTCACAGAAGCCATCTTCTAGAAAGCAACTTGTCTCCAGCTTGCCCAGGTGCCCACAGCGTGAATGTTAACGTAAGGACCTGGCTAAGGTCCACCCATGCCCCTGCAGGCACCACTACAGGTCATAGAGGACGAGGTCTACAGCCAAGGAAGTCTGAAGAAATTCTAGGTTCACAAGGGTGAAGCGAGGCTCTCCACCGAAGGACCCGCCCCACCTTCTCTAAGAGGGGCACGTGTGGTTGTGGCTCCTCCTTCACAGAGCAATGTAGCAGTGGGCAAGCTTCTCACTGTGAAAACCTCTGGCAACCGAGGGGCTGTCCTGAGGCTCAGGTCTGGGCTGCAGAGCTCTGGCTTCCACAGAGTCCCCATCCTTTCCCTAGGAGAACGTTTGCTCTCATGTGCCTATGCTGAAGGATCTCACGAGGCTCAACTCCAGGACGCGCATCGCTCCAAGTTACTTGAGGCTCTGGGAGATGAAGGATTCTGATGTCTCTCAATTTTCAGCGCCAGGAAAAGCTGCTTTATTCATAGACTTTAAACAGCAAAACACGTAAACTGGCTCTCTTAGTCTTTACTCTGCCTGCCTGGGAACTTAAAGATCTAACTTAAAGGTCTTCCTTGCTTACATTTTCCCTTTATCTCCATTTCTTCCTCCACATTACGTATAACACGCACTTGTTTGAGGGGCCTCAAATCCTTTTCTGGGAGGACGGTGGGGAAGGAACGAAAGAGGGTGGGCGTCCGTGGAGGGGAAGGCAGCGCTTCTAAGAGTTCCAGGCATCGAGGTCACGAACACACTGCACAGTGGGGAAGGCAGCTCAGAGACCAGAATGCTGCCAGGGGCCCCTCAAGAAGGCTTAGTTTACTTCATGCTTCAGTCCCCAGTAGCAGATGAAAGTGGCGGAATGTAACATGCATGTTCAAGTTGTAAATGACAGTTAAAAGTTTTAGCAAATAACCATTTTGGACAAAATCCAACACCGCTAACACAAAAAGATTACCTTTATAAACAGGGCTTGGATTTACTTACTAAGCTGGATTTAGCTTGCTAAGAAAGTTTCCCAACTCTTACATTTTGTTTAAGTTCCTATAAACAAATATAAATGCCCTTAAGACACAAATGAAATGCAGGTTTGTTCCTTGCCGTACTCTTAGTAACTCAGCTTCAAGGTTCTATTACTGTTCCCTGGGCTGGGAGGGTCTTACGGGCCAAGGGTAGAAGAATAAGACACACTCTATGGGACAAACATCAGTCATTGGGACAGAATCACAGAAGGTGAAGGCACCCAAGGGGTTGTCCATCCAGCCCTAGACGGTGGCTTATTTTCCACCTGGGAAGTGCTAAAATGATACCCTATCTCCACAGGGCGAATCTACTCCAGAACATTCATCAGCACTGCCAGTGTTGCCAGTTAAATACAATTTTGGCCACACACTGTCTGTGTAGTACAAGCTAATTAATGCTTCGATGAAGACCAGAGCCTTGCTCAGCCCAAGGCCTCCAGGGATGCCTACAGCTCCAGAATTATTGAAGCAAAAAAAGCCAATTCATTCACTTGGTTCAGATGAAAGCCAAAAAGAAATTTCTGCATTTCTCTCCAAAAATTGCTCTTAATGTAGCCCTGTCTCAGAGCTAGGTGCCATGGTAACACAGCCTTCAAATGTGTCCCTAGACAGAACTCATGGGGAAAAATCTGAGATCTTAGCAAATTTTATGAACCCTCAAGGGTGATTCACTTGTACTGGCAAGAAGGTCTACAATAATGATGATTTCTTGCAACGTGGGTTATTTCTCTTTTCCTCAATGGAAGAGCCATGGGTCCACCAAAATTGAGTCTTGGATCAAAGCCTGGCAAGGCAGCTGGCAGGATGGGTATGAAACTTGTTCTCTCAGGGTCAGAAGCAGCAGGACCCTTCATTATTGATGTCCAGAAGAATAAATTCTACTTAGCACAGTGGGTGAAGTTATGGAGCTTGTTACCAGAACAGGTTCAATGCCATCGTTTTTGAGCATTTACCAGAGGCTGTGAGGGAGTATGCATTAAAAATAACTTTAGAAAAGACTGAATGCTGAGGAACCCTTGATACCAAGGGGGCTATTGCCATCCACTGAATATTCTGGACGGCCGCTGCATTCGGATTGCACGTACCTGGCGCAGGAAGGGCAGTTCTCAGATGCACTTTCCTCGCCCTTCTCCCTAAGCTTCCCTCCGGTACACTCAAGGGACCCTTGAGAATATGTGTTTTCAGAGGTTAAATGAATTACAAATCCGATGGACAGGTGACAGGTCTAATGAGCAGAACACTCTTCTCCCTAAATTTCCTCCACCACTATACCCAGCCAGGCACTATGAAGTTCTGTAGCAGAGAAAGCCAGGCAGCACCCAAGAGGTCAGACTTCCTTATTACAGACTGTCTGCAGCTACCTTCGTTGCATGCCGTTATCCACAGAACCCGGAAAGAGTGTGGCCGAGTGGTATGGTGCAAAGTCACTGAGCACTCCGTGAGCACCTGCAGGTGCACATCTTTCTATAATTTCTGGTGCTGCTTCCTTCCGATTCGCCCTTGCAAGCTTTCTGATCGTTTTCAATAGCATTTGGTATGCCTGTGAGTTATGCTGATTTGATATGGAAGCAAATAAGCTGAAGCAGTACGAGTCCACATAAAAGAAAGATGACCTCTTTTTCCTTCTTTAATGCAAGAGGGAACATCAACAGAGCAGGGCCCGTCTGCCTAGATGGACTGTGACGGTGCCAGGCATATCGTTTTAGGCAGGGACTCAGCAGCGGCATGGAGCCTACACAGAATTTATTTAGCTCCCAGAGAACTGCATTTGTCAGCTCTTCTCTCCCACTCTGAACTCACCAGCGGCAGAGAACAAAGTTGAAGGGCGGGCCAGGTCATGCGGGTGGTGGATGGCTCCGAAGAGGCTGGGGCCTGGAGGGCGGCTCAGGAACTCAGGTTTCAGTCCAAAGTCCAACTTATGTGGGTCCGACTGCATCTGTTTCTAAAGCAGCAAGGGGAACGAAGATGAAATCCCAAGCAAGGTATTATCCAAGAGCCTGAGCCTGGCAGGCTGAGCTCTGTGAATGGAGCACTTGGGCGCTGACCCCCAGTCAGGTTCAAGTTTACAAACACTGTGAGATGAAGCAACCTAGAATCCATTAACCCTCATGGGGCAGGCAAGCGGGTTCACCTAGGAGAGACCGGCAGTGCCTACTGCCTCTCACATCAGAGACTGCAAGCGAGCGTTCTGACTTTGTGGCTGAGAGGATAAAGGAATACGCCCACATCCTATTTATTCAAACTGGCACTACTCCTGGAGTAGTTTATTACTTTGCTATAAAGGACCATTTTAGCAAGTTTTAAAACGATAGTGTTTTAAGGCTCATTTTATTAGGAATTCTGCATGAATAATCGACTGTGTAAATTAATTGTTTAACGGCTGTGCCATACTCTACTAGATCACAGCACATTAGTAACTGAATATTATGAAGAAATATCTCCATGCCTACAAGCTAATTTTCAAATGATCACTGCTGCATATTTAAAAAACAACAACAAATGAAACAAAGGAGAGGTATTGATTCAAATAATAGGCCTTTTCTTTTCCTACTGTCCCCAATTACCAGAAGAGGAAAAGGAAGTCAGTCCACACAAGTACTGACATTCTCTCTCGTTGGGAAGTCCTCGCCATCCACCCTGAAGCTAATCCTTCTTCAGCTCACCTTCCTCTAAGTCTGTACACATTGGCCTATGATCCTCCCCAGGGCTTTGTCCTAGAGGTGGGCAGCCCTGCGTGGCTTCAGAGTTGCCTCACGTTCTTGATTCTTCTCTTGGAATCAGCTTTATGCTTCTCTCTCGTGGCCTGGGACCCCGGGACCTGACGCTACGAGCTGCCTTCCCACCACTCTCCTGCGCTTTCACTGCTCCCAGCCTGCTTCTGACTCACTCTTCCAACCTCTCAGACTTCTCTAATGCTCTGTCTGGCCCCCTTTTTACCCTCCGCAGACTTTCCTGTGTTCTGAGTGCTCTTTGCCCTACTGTACAATGACAGAGCGGATAATGCATCTATGTAGACATAGTGCAGGTTGAGGGTCGGAGATGAGGAAAGTTCCCCATTCCTTTATTGCTGTAGGTCAAAATCCTACTCATCCACTGACCTCATTTGAAACGGAAACCTAAGCGAGCACCTCACGTTGGGAGCAACACCCTTTGGAAATACACAGCCCTCTGTCACCCACGCACACGTGCACTGATCCTCCCTACTGAACACTTAAGGAACCAGACAGGAGAGATGAGCGCCCTCAGCCTGGCATGCTAAGTAACCTGAGGGGGCAGACTCTCAATAAGTACTTAGTGAGTCAATAAAAGAATGAGTAAATGAACGTTAAAGAGAAAGGGAACGATGTGATTTCTGGCCATATCTATAGGGAATACTCTAATGAAAGTCCCACTACAAAGTAACAGCCAAACCCCCAAACTAAGTTGCTAATTCACTATAAATCTATAAAAATCTTTTGAGTACCTCCTTTCATTTGGTTGCCAAATTATTTAGTGCTAATATTGCATGGTACACAGCACAGTTTCATTAAACACAAGTTAGGTCCATGAAGCAAAATGGAGCTTGGGGATTACAAACGGTTCGCCAGGAAGGGAAGATGAACAGAGTTATCTCACGTTCAAGAGGTCTTGCTAATTGAATTGGGGTAATGAAAGTTTAAGTCACTGGGGGCATTTTTATGGAAAAGAAGTTGCTAAAGTGGCACATACAACATCCTTCACTGCTTTAAACCGAAGGAGTTAAGAGGGAGACGTGCTTTACCTACTGTTCTGCTAACCCCGCCATCCAGAACCAAAAGTGAATTGAACTAATCATCAAAATCTAGTTAGCTCTTCAGAGCACAAGCGTTTTCTAGGGAAGTTAAAACATAGGTTTCTAATTTAACCTCACCTAACAATAAAGTAAAAGTGAGCAAAACTCACTGATGGGATGTAAGAGCAAGAGCAGGTGTCTGGAAACCAAAGCAAAATATCCTAGCCACGTTTGCTCATTCACTGAGGTTCGCTTTTCCTCTTTTAACTAGGTTTTGTTTCAGTTTTTATTTTTCATCAGTATACTTTCGCAGTAGATAATGACTGCATTCCTTCTCAGGGAGTTGGGGCGCTCTTCCAAGAGCACGTCTCTGATGACTCGCTCTTCTTCACTGTGCAGTGGACTACTCTCGGGATGGCTCTCTCATGCTGTTAGGATGAAACGCTTGTTCGTGAACCACTGGGCTAGGTGATAAAAGCTTGTTCATGAAGCAACAGATTAACTGAGGCTTATTGGAACAACCCGACTGGATGTTTTCTACCATTCTTCCAGCCACAGTTACACAGCCTTAAAATCTAGACTTGTGAGTTATTTTGTCCCTTAAGCCAAGCCCTGGCTCCATATCAGGTTCCTTGTAGGTTTTGTTCTTTTCCCTATTGTGTTATAAAGGCTCCATAAAACACGGGATATATTCAACTATATGATAAAAAACACACACATGCATGCACACACAAATTCATCTACAGACAGGGTGACTGGCCAGGTGCCTCTGGCAGTACTGACTATATTCTAATGCCTGGCACTGGTCACCAGAAGGAATAATGGAAGATCACTGCAAACTCAGTGCTGCTTCTGGAAGAATAACTATTAGTTATATGCATTGCTAATGGCTGTTCAATATGGTATTCTTCATAGAGGGTATAAAGTACTCTTTATCATTTTTCCAAAGCCATAAAATGAAAAGTATATACCAATCATTACCTAAAAAGCAAAATAAAACATTCACTGCTTGTTCTTTTGAGTTACTTGTTCTTCATATTCTAACAGGAGCATATTTCATATTCTAATGAGATCCCCAAACCTTTACTTTAGGATTTAATCTATATTTAAGCCCTTTGGGTCAATAAGATGACAAATTCATCAAAAAGGAAAACTATACCAGGAAATTATCAGTTTGCAGTTTTGCTAGTGGTCTCTCTAATTACTAACAAGATTGCTCAGTAGCTTTTGCAAGAGGGTCTTGACCCTTCCTGCCCATGGGTTTTTAGACTCTGCATTCTTAGACTCCCCATTCAGGTGTTCCACATATTCCTCCCTACCTCCACTCTGCCCTGAACCAGGAAGTCCCACTGACCTTGACTTTCTGTTGGTGGTGGTAAATCTGCCAGGCGATGTGAACATGCATAGCACACCACTTCCCTGGTTTCTGGAACAAGAAAGAGCAATGTGGTCAGAAGAAAGACACTTCAGAGAAACCACCTTCAATTTCCCCCACACTTTCAGCAGATCTTGGCCGCAGAGGCTTTTTTCATGAAACAACAAGAGTGCTTTGTACCCTCCAAGTGCCTCCCATCAGCCTCTGCCCAATGCCCAGTCATGAGAGAGTCACAGTTCATTGGCCCCCACATGGGCCTGAGACGTCAGCTACAGCTCAGGAAACCCATCTTGTCCCAGTTACCAAGGACAAGATGGCAAAAGCCCACTTTGTGTCTTATTTTCTCTTTCTTTTCTGGTGCCAGCTGGCAGATCTGGTAGAGTAGGAAGTCCTACTTAACAAATGCTGCCATGCTGTAATGCAAATCAGATGTTCAGAAGAGCTAATTAGGGAATGTCTGTGAATCAAATCAAAACAAGAAAGGGTACAGGACCTATCATAACCTCCTCAAAGACTGTTTTTCTTTTAACCCTCAAAGGGGTAAAAAGAAATGTATCCTATTTAAATTTAAGCCCAGTGACCACAAATGTTTCACTAAGAGCCAACTATCCACTTGTGTTGGTGAGCATGGTCCACTACTAAGTTAAGAGAAGAGAAGAAAAGAGAGAAGAAAAAAGAATTTCTTCCTTCCTGCTCTCTAGGCTTCTGCGGATATCAAGTCCCTCTTCTATCTGCTGAGGAGTAATATATCAATCCAAATCTCATTATTTTCTGCTTTGCCTTCTGAGCAGTAAACTAACTTCATGTAGATTCTCTTCTACCAACTAGAGGGCAAGTAATCTACCCTCAGGCTCCAAGTGCGTACTCAGTCACTCCTGGATGGATGAGAAGAAAGCAAGCCCCATTTTACACTGGCAAAGGACAGAAATTTATGTTTTTTGTAGTAAAGAATTGTTCCTGAAATACATACTTAAATTCAAATCTGGACCATTTCTTCCTCTTATAATGGAATTATGGTTTTATTAAAAACAAAAAAAAAATCACAGCACATTGCCTCATCTAAGTGTTGACAAAGATCTTTTCCCCTTTGGGAAAACTGAATTATCTGACAGTATGCACCAGAAACAGATTATGTAGGAAATCTACTGTCCATCCATCTTCCATCCAACCACCCACCACCTTTGTCTCTGGCACCCAGCCCCCACTCAGAGGTCATCTGCTGGCCAGGTTCCAGCCTCAGGAACATTTTGCTTTTAACAAGATGTTGAACAAACCAATTCCTTTAGTATCCCTTCCTGCACGAGAGAAATAGGCCTGATGGTTATGGTAAGCCAATGTTACTTAGTTCTGAAAAAGGGAATTACTAGCCAAAACAAACAGATCCAACATTTGTGTTTTCTAAGGGTAAGAAAGATTAACTTCAGCCTCTAGCTTAAATCTTTCCCCTTAAGATTCAAATAGTCAAACCCTTTAGCAGATTTACTAATACCAGAATCTGACTCACTTGAAATTTATCTGTTACAAGAATAAAAAAGCCAGTGGCTTGGCTTTCTCCAACACTCAAAGCAAAAAAATTTAGGCTATTTTTAATTATACTACCTGCAAAACCCAACCCGTTATTCCGACCTTTCCTTCCAACATTTCTAAG
The DNA here is from genome assembly GCF_000276665.1 of Chinchilla lanigera. NCBI lineage: Eukaryota > Metazoa > Chordata > Mammalia > Rodentia > Chinchillidae > Chinchilla > Chinchilla lanigera. Next base: position 10,310,141 of record NW_004955456.1, read on the forward strand.
CCTCATTTTCTTGCTATCGACTTGTATTTTTAACCCACAGGGAGTCAAACAGAGGTTGCAAAACAGTTCTAGAAGAAGCTTTCTTACCCTTAACATAGGTCTGAAAGGATCTGTCAACTGTGAAGAGAAAATGACAACTTGGTTACACGCCTGTCACTCAAACAATTGCTCTAATTAACAAATTTGTAGTGCTTCATTAGGAGGGGAAATTAAAATGTTAGAATTTTACTTTTAAATGAAGCCCTTTTAGAGAATAATTAGCCCATTTTCACACTATCGAAAGTACCAAGTGTCCCCTCCCCCACATCCCGGGTCTCGGAACATCTACACTGACAAGCCCCTGTACAAGCTGAATCAATGGCAGCGTGCCCTCTGGCGCCACGATGTGCTGGGTAACTTGTCAGAGGCACCCCGTCTTCAGTGTCTTCCACACTATCCTGGGTGAGCCAAAACAGACCTGCGGACCCAGGCTGAAGGGCAGGTGCCACAGGCTACCTAGGGAGAACTGTTCTCTCCAGGTGGGAGAGCCAAGCTCCCTTTTGAAACATCCTCCCTTCCACAACTGTGCATCACCTACATGTGTTAGACGTCTTCAAGAAATGCACTAAGCATTATAAAAATACTCAGTGGAGTCATTTTTAAGTACTACCTAACTCTCCTCATTGATTTCTGACTGTCTTTACCCAGTGAATAAGACAATATTATAAAAGGTAATCCTTTTTTTTTTGCATTTACTATAAAGATAAATATAAACAATATTCAATAGATAAGACTATATCTACTGCATAACATCAAATTCTTTTTTTGGAGGCAGGTGGCATTATAAATTATTGACAAATAACACAACCAGAGCATAATGGATATTTTATTTAGCTCCAGAGCACTAGGGATCCTTGCACCATTAAAAATAGAGGGCCACAAGGGCAGTACGGCTCTGTAACTTCTTGACCTCAGGCAAGTGGGGTAAGTCCTGACTTCCAGGAAGAAAAGCATTCAGTGCTTTTCCATTTAAAAAAATGCTGCAGTTATTTCTTTTGTGTAAGAGAAATTTAAGGAGTTATAGACAGAGAAGAGTGGTTGAGTAGAAACCAGACAAGCAGTGTCCAGTTTCTGGACTCAGACCCTAAGTAAGCTCTTCCTTCCTGTCTTTTCTCACTGGCAAATCTGCCCCTGGTGTTATCCTAGATCTCCAGGAGAGCATTTATCTCCTAAGAATGACTGTCACTTTCTTGCACAAACTCAAAGGGAGTGCTGAAACAGCAGCTCTTGCAAATGGGCTGCAGAGGTGGAAGCGCTGGGTGGGCAGGGGCGCAAACACCCCTGGTGTTACCTGAGACCAAGCCTGACTTTGCACGTACCCTCGGGTCCTTTTGAAGTAAAGTGTGTGGGACTGTCCCAGGCCGAGCAGCGACATCGATAGGGTTGGATGTCTACAAATCAATTAGACCACAGCTTAGGAAGCACAGAACACGGGACATAAAAGCAAGATCTTTCCTTCATTCTAAGTGACAGAAGTGTAACTTCATTTGCTTGTTTCATTCTGGGTTGAGACCTATTTTTCTCGGTGACCATGCATGCTCTCTACGAGAATTTGCTTCCGGTTTTCTGCAGGGGCTCTGGCCAGTGACTGCTTGCTCTCTCACCGTGGCGTCTGTCTAAACCAGAGAGGAGGCCCCCCAGCACATTTCACGGCAATAAAAAGCACAGGACCCAAAGAGCAGCAACACACAAAAAACGCTGTCCCCTAAAACCTCTCTTCTTCCCAGAACCCACAGGACTGACACTCTTGTTTTTCTTTTTGCTTTATCACCCAACATTCCAAGAAATGCTCAAGTGAATGTTATAATTGGCAGTGTCAGGTGCTTCTCATCAGAAAAGCTGACGGTATTTTATAGACATTAAGCTAACTTTCTAAATTTTAACTAGCACACAATAACCAGAAATTACACTCAGTAATTATTCATTAGCAGCAGTGGAAATGGGACAAGAGAACCTAATTTAGGGACCACACAGATCTACTATTACATTTTGCTTTTGTCTCCCCTTATTCCCACTACCATTTTAAAATATCAATAATAATATTAACCTTATCAGTAGGCTTTTGTCCTTTGAATTAGCAACAACCCAAAGTCTACTTTGGGTGGAGTCACTACCATCTCATGGGAAAAGTATCTAAAAACTCACACCAGTTATTTTATTTAAGAAATCACAACCTCTATGCACAGCCCCATACAAGTTAACTCACGTAGAAAAAGCTCAAGTTTAGGCCTGAGCTTGCCAACAAGGAGAAGGGGGGAAAAGAGGAATGAAAGAAAGAAAAGCAATCAGCTGCAGTACAACTAACAATTAAGCTGGAGTTGTTAACAGCCTGATTTGCATACATATGAAGAACTCCACTAATGAACCGCAATCTACATATTCAATCAGGAAGATGGCCTGGAAAGGCCTATTTCAACACCAGGAGAGACACTTTCTTGCCCAGATGTAGTTTTCTGTGTGATTGGATAATTCTGAGTGAGGGAAATAGTCTAATTTATTAAATGACCTACCAGTCTGTTTGGGGATGCACTGGAGATTTGTCCCAGCCTAGAGAGGACAGACCAGGGTCTGAGGGAGTAGTGAAGAGTAGATCGGGAGGAAGGCATTTAAAAATCACCATTATTTTATCTCAAGATAGGAGGCTTTAACCATGGCCATCATAAAAGCCCCATGTATATATAACCTACAAACTGAAGTTCCATGCTACTGCATGTGAGTTTGAGGTGTAGCCACCCCACCCCAGTGCCTTTTAATTTCTTTCCCTATTTCTAGTGTTAAGGCAATATGCCTTTGGAAATGCAGATGAGTGTGGCCCAAAATGTATGTTTATTTTAGAAATGGGGGTGAGGGGAAAAAAGAAAACCACACACACACAGTACACTATCTTGTTTTAAAATCTGAGAATGTTACCAACAGGAGAAGTACCTTTTTTTTTATATGAAAGTTAAAAAGGACCTAAAATAGATTTTTAAATTATTTTGAAAATTATTCTTCCTTATTGACCCTCAGAGGTAACTACAGCCCCAGCTGAGCAGCACATCCCTGACAAAAGAATTCAGTTACAATGCGCAAGGGCCTGATTTCATCCTAGAATGTTGGAAACAGATGACAGAGTCCTGAATTTGGCAAGTGTGACCATGGCGGGGGTCTCTTGGAAAACTGTGTGTGAGTAGAGAAGGAACGATACCGAAAGGGAGGCGGCTGCCCTCCACCTGCAGGCAGAGCCTATTCACAGAAAGATGGGGCTGACAAGATTAGAGAGGGCGAACAGCCAGAAGAATCTTCCCCTGAACAATTCACAGGACACAGCTTTAGTCTGGGAACCTCTGTCCCCTGTCCCCTTCTATTAGAAGCAAGGACAACTTGGTGCACATATGTCTGACATTTCATGGGATTCCTGACTAAGCTGCTGTCACAGGATTGGAAAAAAAACCCACAAAACCTAACATATGTGTACTATATATTCTGCATATTTCACAGAGCAAAGAAAATCTTAGCTCAACTGAGATTACATGGTAGTACACACTGAAACATAAAATATTTGCTGAGGTTTAGGACTAGATGGATTGAAGAAAAATGTTCTCACCCTCCTCCCCATGGTCACTTTGTATCTGACGAAGTAGTCACTGGGCAGGCAAGATGCAGAGTCACCTGCATGCCTAGCGGGGGACTCCATTAGACACGTGCCTGTGCGTCTTCACTGTAAGGTTCTTACCTTGGGCTGAAATGCTCCTTGTAGTGAACCAAAAGGGCCAGTGGGTGGGATCATGGGGGGGATGCCCGATACTGCAGGAGGATAGGAGTGGAAGAGCTGTTGCCAAAGACGGAGAGGGAGAAAAGCCATTTTAGTAGGAGGCAAATGATATACTCAAATTCCCTTCCCATAGAAAGACACCAACATTAGCAAGCCAAGTAATCTCAGTTTGATGCTATTAGCCAAGAAGCCATGATGAAATGATCACACAGATGTGCTGTGAATGTTTAACTTAAAAAGTTAAAAGTAGTTCAGAATCAATCAGCCAACAAATGATGCCCCAGATGAGGACATCATTAGAAAGGGAGCTTTTCTAATTATTAATTGGTAAATCGCAGAGAAGTCCTAAATGGTTGGAGCTTTCAATGCATATCAAAAACAGGAGGGAAGCTGAGCCAAATAAGAGGCCCAGATAATTACAAGTTAATTAGAAAAAAAAAGAGAAAAGATTAAAAAAAAAAAAAAAAAAAAAAGGAAGAAAAAGAAGCAAGTCTTTATGAATGCCAGGAGTTTTTTTATGCCATTAAAACTCAATTAGTTCTTTTAGGTTTTTAATAGTTTGAGGAAATGAGGACATATTCACAATCCTTGCTTCATTAGGTTGTTCTACAAGTTGGCAGTTCCAGAGGACAATTTAACTTTCTTATCTAATATGATGACAAATATTTGTGGAAGGGGAAAATAAAATGACTCAGTGTATACTTTAAATGGAGCTGTCAAATTTTCTCCAAGGTGGATTACAGAAGCATAGAAATACCCTCTGCTATAGCTAGTACTAAGCCTAGGTTATCACTATCTAGTTTTTTTTTTTTTGTTTTTTTGGTTTTTCTCCGGTACCGGGAACCGAACTCATGACCTTGCGCTTGCGAGGCAGGCGCTTTTGCCGCTGAGCTAAATCCCCAGCCCCTCACTATCTAGTTTTAATACTATTGTTTCCTAGAGTTTCAGGTACTCCGAGCCCTTCTGTTTTAACTTGTGAAGCCCAAATTCTTATGGCCGGTTTTGAATACAGTAGTAGCTCGGTTCATGGATGCTTTTCTTTGCAAACAACTTGGTTCGAAAACAGGCATTTGGCAAAATTCTGTTTCTGTTTGTGAACTCTGCATCAGGTGCCAAACACACCTGTGGCCATCTTTACCTTGCGAATGGGAACCTGACCATCTTCTCCAGAATCCTGGAACAAATCAAGTTCATGAACCGAGGTACCACTGATCTGCTATTTAATAAGCAAGCTCCGCGGATGCTACGCAAGTCATGCTGTTGGCATGTGAGTTTGATCATTCAGGGATGTCAGAAGAACGGTTCTGAATGAATAATGTGAATTTTCTTCAATCGTTAGCTAACAGTGTGCATAACTAAGGGGAAAAAGAGAGTGCAAACACCTCTCCCTCCTTTTAAAAATTTATTTCTGGGCCAGGGATATAGCTCAGTGGCACAGCGCCTGCCAGCAAGCACAAAGTCCTGAGTTTGATTCCCGGTAAAAAAAAAAAAAATTGTATCTGAGATTCTGCTTTTCTGATTCCATTTCCTTTGATTAAAGCACCATATGGACATAGAACTAACACCTCATCTTCAAGGCTATGTTGTATATTTAAAAAAGTATAATAACGAGCTTTTCTTCATACATTTGTTACCTATTTTTAATAACTGAAATTTGCATCTCACAATCCTGCTTTCACAGCATGTACTTTTTCCATTGGTCTTTATTTCATTTTGCTCCCTTATTATGATACGGCAACATTTTTTAGACTAATTGATATTGAACTAAATCCACTTAAACAGAGATTGCAAGCAAAGTGCCCTCATTTACAACTACTTTTAAGTCTAAAATTGTGTTTTAGATCCTTAAGTGCACTACATCTCAATTCCCCTTCTAACGTCCTAATCCCCAAAGCAGGGGAGACTAAGTGCTTCATATATTATCTGCTATAACTAATAATATGAAATAACTCTCCCGCAGTACACTGTATATGGCAGAGTAATTAAATACACGCCACACTAAAACACACTCAAATTTCTATTACTCTGCCTCTAGGTGGGCATTTTTCCTTTAAAATTTACAATAAAATTGTATGTTCTTACCACTTTCCTTTTGCCTTCTTCTGTTATTTAAGTCTTAGAATACAAAGGTAGCTGACTATTCCCCTCTTGACTAAAAACCTGAAGCGCCTAAATAATAAAACATCAACTTCCTGATGCTCAGGCCCAGGGCATGTGCTGTATCTTACACGCGGGACTCTGTGGAATGTGCACACACGGGCGCTGCGTTGCTCTCAGGAAGCAAGTCAGAGCCACCTGTTGAGCACACTGAGCTTTCTACAGGGATTATTTCTTAGTGGGAAGTAAAGCACAGACTAAGGGCAGAATGGCAGCATGTATGGGCAGGCCCGAAGATGAACCCACGTACGACTACAGGATTTTGAGAGTTCACTCAAAATTAAGTTCTCGTATCGTAGTGTTTAACAAAATTGGGTGGATCTGTGGGGTGCAAGTCACTCACATGCACTTTTTAATTCCTCTTGAAGAGGATTTCCTCATGTTAGTTCTGAATGTCTCTAAAGAATTCTCAATTGATTTCTAATATTTTTCAGTCTTGACTTCTCAGCTACATTCTTGACAGTGTCTGATTATATATTTAAAGTATGAATGAATTTACTCTTTATTGATCTATTCAGCAGCATTTGCACTAAAATGATAATGCTATCTAAAAACCAAAGCAAAATAATTACATATGGTGATCAACATGGCTGCAAACAAACTATTAATCTTCTTTTTTCTGGTTTTACTTAAAAATATAAACTATGAAGCAAAGAAACTTGCAAATTTTCAGATAAAAATGATGCAGTATTCACCCTGTAATCAAAATATCATGGTAACATATTCAAGTCCTTTTGCATGAAGAGAAACTGTCTTATAACTGAACTTATAACTCAGGTTGGCACCAATTTAACTCCTGGAATGAATTAACAAGTCATTTTTTTATAGAAAGAATGAGTTTAGAGAAAAACTGTGCTCAACTTTTAAGAATTCTTTTAATTAATTCTTTTAATATTTTTATTAACTAATGGACATAAGCTCAGGAGAGCTACATCAGCCATGCTGAAGAGGGCTCTATACGTAAAGGAAAATCTACTTTTTGAAGTTGAGTAAAGAAGATAAGGAGCTTTGTATTTAGAGGACACAATTCAAACTGAGTTCCAGGAGTTGTGCTCCTGGCATTTCAACTGATGGCTGAAGTGCTGTGACTTTACCCTCTGAAACCATAATGACTCCACACAGATACCCCCTTGGCAGGATAGAGGCCCGACCTCTACTACATCCCACCTGCTTTAAGTCTTGGGTGTGCTTATGATCTTTTGATTCAGAAGACAATACTGCATCTTTACCAAAAGCAAAATGCCACGAAAGCAAGCATCCAAAGTGACAAGGTGCAATGGGAACTCTTGCAATGATGATTAAGGAAGCCGCTAATCATTTACTGATCTGTGGCAAGAGCACAAGAACGCAAAAGCAGTTACATTGAATGTGTAGCATGGTAACATAACTCACACTGTGCCGGTAGAATGGGTCAACTTTTGTAGGGTATTTGTCAAACTGTAAAGGGATCAAAGCAAAAGCTAGTTACTTAATCTGCATTTTGGTTCACTGCGTCAGTGGAGGTAACCCTAAACAACTTCTGTGTCATTGTCATCAGGCTCCATAACCTCACTGTGCATGAAATCATCTGAGCTCCTAAGTTACCCTTACAATAAACCAACAGAAATGGGAAAACCCATACGGTACACGTGGGTCCTGGACATACTATGTCTTACTCTATATTTAGAGATCAACACAGAACGAGCATGTAAACTAGAGAAGATAGGCAATTATCCAGGTAACTTAGAAGTGAGCATTTGGTCTGATTTACCCAGAGAATTCCCTCCATTTTCATCTTTTCTTTGGCAGACAAACTGGATTCAGCTGTCTTCTGAAACACATTACACTCAAATACAGAGCAGTTTGGGCTGGGGCTTAGAGCCTTTGTTCTGAGAAAAAAGTATACTATCATTCTTCTAAGTAGTAATGTCTGGGTACTCTCACAACCCTGAGTTACTTGTGAAACAGGCCAGCATGAAACTTTTCCAAAATATGAAGCCTTTAAAACTGTGACTGTTGTTGAGAAGTATAGTTCTTCCAAAACAAAAGATACAGGATTTCCTGTAGGAAATTTTTTGGTTGTAAGGCCTCAATTTAATATTCTTCTAAAATATATATTTTAAAAAGATGAACAAAATGGGTGAAGAAAGGAAAGGGAGGAAGTGAAGGTGTATGACAAGAACTCCTCCATGAAATTCACATCTATTCTTGCGATGCCTACATAAACTGCCTCACAACCAATGATGTTGAATATTAAATATTACTTAAATATTTAAAATTAAGGAATAAAATCTTCTAATACTGTTTGAGACAGAATTCTATCTCAGGATAGAGTTCTAGTATGGTATTATGAATCACAGTTTCCAATTTTCAAAACAAAAATCCGAACTAGCCAGACCTGGTGGCTCAAGCCTATAATCCCAGCTCCTCAGGAGGCTGAAGCAGGATTGCAAATTCAAAGCAAGCCTGGGTAACTTAATGAAACTTTTGTCTCAGAAATTTAAAAAAGGACAGGGATATAGTTCAGTGATAAAGCATTTGTCTAACGTATAGAAGGTTCTAGATCCAATTACCAGTACTAAAAAAAGTCAAAGGAAATAAAACAAGTTCTAAGTAGTCGGGGCATTGCCAGGTAAGACCATGTCATTGTCAGTGGTCGCTCTTACTACTGACTGAGTTCTGTCCCTGTGGGTACATCAGTCCCTAACCACTTGCAGAGAGTAAACAGTGCTGGAGTAGGGCACTGTCATGAAATAGAGTAGAACACTTCTAACAAAGTAGATTTAGGGAAACCATCTGAACAAGCAGAGGTAACTTGGTGTTGCCCAGTCCTCCTCACAGATCTCTCAGCCTTCTCCCTTCCTTACTCCCAATATTCTGCATGGAAATGCTGGTCCTTCGTAGAGGAACCTTTTATACAATCCCCAGTATGCCCAAGGAAACTAAACAAAACTAGGAGAGGTTAACTACCAATACCAGATGTGACTATTTTGAGGTCATCTAGAATAAAATCCACCCACAGTGTTAGATACAACTGTTTAAAGAAAAAAGTCCCTATGCCAGGCCCCTGAGGTTAGAGCTTGTGAGGTGGGACACGCTCCCTTCTCTCCTGCAAAGACAGGCCAGGCCTGAGGACCCCCTAGAGAGCCGGCACTCCCCATTCAACTCCTGCGGCCCCAGTGCCCATGCCAACCCCAGCGTGCTGCAGAAAGAAAAGAGTTGTGCTCGACTTATCCTCACATTTCTGCCTGGGGTACGCACCATGGGAGGTGCTGGCGTCGGCATGATGGCGGTGGGTGGGATGGCGTGGGGGAATGGCGTGAAGGTGTGCTGGTGCGTGTGCTGGTGCGTGTGCTGGTGCTGGTGCTGGTGCTGGTGGAACTCTGTCCGCAGGTAGGGCGGAGGGCCCAGGGAAGCCCCGCGGTCAGCACTCTGAGAGGCCAGAAAACGTGTGTTCAGTTCCTGGCGCAAGATGTCTTGCTCTGGAAAAGAAGAGAAGGGAGACCATGAACACCTTTGTAGTAATGGCTGTTGCCTTTAGAACAGGACATCAAGGCTTTCATTTGGAAGGATACGGGGCTGAGGATACGGCAGCGGGGGAGCTACCAGGGTGGAGCCAGGAAGGCTCTGGGATAGAGAGGCACAACCCATGAAGCGGGGTGAACTGACTCCAGGCCAAACAGCCCTGTTCCTGCGCTGACTGAGCCCTGGCATGGCGAACATCCTACCTATGAGTCAGTTTCCCATGTGTGACTTGGGGACATCAACACGGCTGACCTCAAGGTTTGTTAGAACCCATAGTTCCAGGGGCTAGGGGTCAAGTGCTTAGGGCACACTAACCATTAGCAGCTGTTACCATGGCAGGGGTCTCATGCCCTTTCCAAGGCCACTCACTGCTCTACAGTTTGGCGTAACATGGCTAGATTGGACCAACACTGGGACACTGGCCTGATTAATGCAGATGAGGAGATGAGGACCCCAAATCTAACAGTAAGTCTGTTCTCTAAACTCTGGACTATATTGCCACAGAAAGTGCATCTCCTCCTCCCAAGAAGGCGGCAGAAGACACTAGTGAACAGAAACAAGCCTCTTAGGCCGGGATGCAACCTGAAATCCTGCAGTGAAGTGGAAATGGCCCTGGGAAAGCTGTTATTGCTCTGGCTGAGCTCAAGGCACACAGCAGCTGGGATTTCCCACCCAGTGGCGAACTTGGCGGGAAAGGCGTTGTGACTCTGTCCAACCACTTACTAGGCTGTGCCTGGTTAGTACCCACTGTATTTCTGCTGAACCTCTAGCCACAGACGATGAAAGGACAATTACAAGAATATATCCAAGAAAGCACAAAACTGTTCATAAACACAGTCTGGCTCTCAGGGACAGTGCAAACAGTGATGAGGTCTCTTAGCAAGGGACAGTGGACAAAGGTGCGCATGGCCCGCATCCGTGTCCTACCTGAGTAAGTGCTCCCGGCAGGGTGTCCGGGGACCTGCAGACTCCCTGATGTCAGTGGTGGTGGAGGAGGCAAAGCAGTGGGAGGGGCAAACATATTGGGGTGATGTGAGTGTGCGGGGGGCTGGAGGGTGGGTGTGAAGCTGTGCAGGGGGCTGTGATTGGGCAGGGAGAGGGGGAACGGGGAGGCGGAGGGGTGGTGGGAGATGTGAGGGGGGGCGGGCTGAGTCTTCGCTGGAGTGCTGCTTCTGCTACTGCTGTTGGAGTAAGAAGGAAAGAAGAAAGCAAAGAGAGGTGAGCAATTTGTTTTCTCAAAGTAGACCTCATCTCCCCGCCCAGATGCACTGAATCTGTCCTGTCTTGCCCTTCCTTCTTTCCAGATCCTCGCCAATGCACAGCAGCTGCGTGCAATCTCCACTCCTGCACACCCTTCCCTCATTCCCAGGGACGTGGCCAGCGGGAACCACTGCCCCAGAACTGCTGCGCACCTGGCTCGGGACAGCTGGCTCCGCCTGGCCCTCAGGGCTTTTCTCCTTCTGTGCCCACTCTCACCTCCACCCTTCCGTTCTCGTCCAGCCCTGCTTGCTAGGAAGCGGCAGAGCTGAGGCTCTGCGTTCGCCCTGTCCACGGCTACCCTGCTGGCGGAGAAATGAAAGGAGGAGACGGGGCCAGGTGCCCGCGCCTCCTGCCAGCCTTTTGGCTAGAGGCCAAGTGAATGGTGGGAATGGCCTGGCCCCTTGGAAAGAACCCTGCCTCCCTGAGGCCACACTGTACCTGTCCCAGACAGGAAAAAGCAAGTCCCTGAGCCACCAAAGTCACCAGGTTTCCAAAAGGAAAACAGTAACAATGATACGAAGCCTCAAGAGATCTGCGGAGTTAGAATTTTAACCCCGGACAACCAGGGGTTGCTCCCGCCGGCCCCGCATCTGGGCTTCCTGCCTCTTTCCTTCAGTTTTCCTCTGCACTACTGGACTTTGCTTCCTAGCCTGACAAAGACCACAGAGAGTCTCACTCTCCATGCCGGCACCCATTTCTTCTTCTCCACCGCTACTAGTTTCTTCTCTAGCTCTTTGCCCACACAGGAGCAGACAAATCCCAGTGAAAACACCCCAAACCAGAACAGTCCTTGGGTGCCAACCTTCTGGAGTTGCACAGACGTAGCTGTCCTTCCGACTCCCTCCCCCGGAGGCAAAGGGACGCCCCTCTGAGCATCACTCGCCACTCCCACCACCGCTGGCTCCCAGCACAGGCCTGGGCCTCTTTCTTGAGCCTTCTCCTCCTGCCTTCACTCCTCACGCCCACCCCAGCTTGGTCTTTCCTGGGAGGCCTGAGTCTCACCCATGTGCAAGCCTCAGAGACAAAACAAGGCCAAGCCTCAAGGAGGTAACACCAGGTTCCTGGAGGCGCCCGGTCCCCATCCCTGTGCTCGTCCCCAGGAGTCATGCAGAAGAATGGCAGACTCACCTGAGACTGTTGAGGCTCAAGCTGCTGCTGTTGTAGGCGGACAGCGGCTGGGAGAGGCTCTGGGACGACGGGGCGGCCTGCACTGCCGGGAGGCTCTGGTGAAGCAGCTGAGTGGGGGACTGTGGCCGGGGTGGCCGCTGCACCTGAGGCTGCAGGGCGGGCTGCAGCTGGGCCTCTGGGGGGCCCTGTGGCGGCTGAGTACTCGGAGGGGGCGGCTGGGCAGGGGCCTCCACTCGCTGTACCAAGTCAGGATCCGGAGAAGGAGCTCGGAGCTGGGGCTCCACGGGCGGCTGGGGTAGTGGCTGGGGGACCTGAGGACAGGGGTCTTTAAGCACCACGGGCTCAAAGATGGGCTCTTTGCAACAGTCCTGGCTCTTCTCCTGGCTCCTCTCTAGACCAGATATCTTGGGGACAATCGGCCCTGCATCCTGGCTGTCATGTTCGGGCAGCGTGCCAACACCTAACTCCGGATCTGTACGGAGAGAGCAAAGACAAAACCACAGGCAGTGAGTTATGGGCATGCAGTGAGGGGAGAGGCACCCTCCGAGGCTGGGCCATAGAGTCCCAACAATGCCGTCAGCTTCCTGCCCTGCCTTCCCCGGTGCAGGCCTTGGAGTTACGGTCCCTGTGAAAAGGGACAGCAGGAGATGAGACAGGAAAGCTGGGAGCAGCCTTTGTCCCTGGCGGGAGAGAGGACACCACAGGGCCAGGGTGAGTCCCAGAATGAGTGTTTTCCTTAATCTCCGCAAAGTCTTTTATGGGGCACGATGAAGAAACAATAGCTGACAAGTAAATTTTTCCCTTTTAAAATAAACAGTTGTTGAATGTATAAAAGGGAAGTATTTTCAAAAGCAAATGAAGCAATGTTGTTTAACAACACACAGATGTTTTCTTGGCCTTCTTTCTCTCTCCCTCTTGCATTTTGGCCAAAAAGACACACTTGACATTTAGAGGAACAAGTTTCTGTTTAGAAGTGCTGAATTTCCAGTCAAAGTCAGGCCTCCTAAGTCCTCCAGCCATCTCACCAATATCTGAGATCAAGGCTGCAGACGGAAATGTAAATCAAATTTATGGTCAACCACATTTCCCAGCTCTTTTAAGGGATTCCCCTTTGACCATGTGGGGGTCCCCACCCACCTGAGATCAAAGGGTGCAGATACTACATGCTGAGATTAAACTTGGATGTAAAATTTAAGCAAGCTTCTTCAATTATGAAAAAATATAGAAAACAGATGTTCCTATATGAATTTAAAAGCTACAGTATGCTTACCGCTAAAGGTCAAAAGATCCAAATGTCACATCTAGTATAATGGTGTCTTTGATTACTCCATAATCCAAATTCCATACAAACAGAAGAATGACAGATCAATATGAAGTTAAATATAAAGGAAGAGCCCCAATGAACAGTTTGTGTTTTTGTATGCATCTGGGAGGAAACTACCTTTCTTGTATTTTTGTGCTACAAAGATACATCCTTTTTCTTTTGTTACGATGCAGTTTAGCAATAGCAAGAGTATAACTCAATAGGAGGAGTATTCTCTGCCAGGACGGTATCGTTCAGGCATTCCTAAATGAACTACCCTGGGCATGAACCTGTCTTCCTATGTCCCTATATTAGCGTGGAATGCATGTGATGTTCATGCTGGTTGGGTTTTTTTCTGCCTGTGTACTCCGGTGTTCGTATACTTGTTAGTCACTTTTCTTCCCTGGAATTTGCATCCAAGTAATCCATTATTTGCAATCCATTATTTGTTCTTTTGGTAAAACAGTTCAAACCCGCAATGTGCGCAACAAAAGCAGAAACTAGCCCTGCGTTTATAAGCAAAGCACATTTCTGCCTCACACACACTTGGCTAATTTCGAGTCTCAGTGAGAAGCCCGCAAAAAGTGCCAACAGGATGGAAAGACAGCTGCCTCCTTGACCTGTTTCAGGTACCCAGGATGCCACAAGGCCCCGGAGACAAGTGACCAGGATTTATGACATCCTGCTCATGCATACTTCTGTCCATTGTGGCTTAAGAGCCTTTTAAGGAAGCTTTTTGCTTCTGATAACAGCTTCAGTTTTAGGGGTTCCCAAACCTTGGTTTGTCACTGCTCAAAGATGACGTGAGGTCCTCCTGGATGTGCAGGCAGACCCTGCCCGCCAGTGGAGCGACCTGGTGGCACAGGAGTTCCTCTGCCTGCAGATGCCAGAGCCAGCAGTCTGGCTTTGCTCATGCTTTTTTTCTATTCCTTTACAGATCTCCTGAATTTTTCTTTCACAAAAGTCTACTCCAGGACACACTGAAGCCATCACAGAACACACTGAAAACTGAAAGCTTCACACATGCGGGCCCGTGACTCGGGTCTGGGACAGGAAGCACCAACAGCACAGAAAGCTAGGAGCACAGCATGAGAGGAGGGATTTACTGGAGAAGAAGCCTACGCGCACAAGCGGGGACTCCTCCTACACAGACAGCTAACTTAGGATTATTGTGCTTGACACAATGGCAGGAACATGTTCTCATCCTTTTGTGCCAGTGCTCTGTTCTGCCTGCACTAAGTATAAGGAATCCATCCATCTTTTCTATTTTGGTGAAGTTTATATTCAAATTCCCCCCAAAATTTAATGTTCAATTAAAGCTTTTCCCTCACATAAAAAGAAGACTTCCTTTGCCAAAGGACAATGTTTAAATTTACTTCTGCAAGTAATAAAGCACATTCGAAACACACAGGCAAGCATCCCGGCAAGTACATGTAGCTCACTCTGTCTGTCTCCTTGTTCTTTTTTGAGCCACGGCTGTCGGTGGCCTTCTATCGTGCACACATGGCCTTGCTTCCCAGGCTCTGCAAAGGCTAGCAAAGCTGGCTTTCTCGTCTCCTCTTTGACCCCATCATCTCAATCCCAACCTAAACACAGCTAGAACTTGCGGAGTGATACCCAGACTGTGATGGTCTCCGCCATCAATAACAAGCAATGAGGGACACAGGGAAAACCAAACCTCACTAGTGAACCTCAAACATCCATACTGAATCTGTGGTAAAGGACTGAAGAAACCCAGAAGCACAGAATTTTGAAACAGGACTAGAGGACCTGCCTGAGCACCGCTCAACTTTCAGTGAATGTACAAATTGTCTGAAAGGCAGATCTGGATTTGAAAGCTTTGTGATGCAGTTCACGATTCTGTCTTTCTGAGGATCTCCTGGGTGACACTGTTGATCGTTGGTCTATCTACACCGTGCTACCCCTAGGTAACAAAAATCCTAAAACAAAGTAATTAATGGCCAATGCAAGACTCAGTTAAAATATTTAATCACAGAAGATAGAATACAGTGTTAGGAAAGCTATAGAGAATTGCTGGCACACTGGACTTTAGCTCACACTGAATGCAACCACCGATGAATGCATCAGTGCTCTGGGACTGCAACCTAGAATACAGCAAGGCAGGGACAGGGCTGAGGACTGGTAAGAACGTTGGGGCTAAAAGAGTTTTATGACTCCCTCCTTACACGATATGTCTTCAGGCACAAATTAGGCATCGAGCATCTCTGAGGCTAATCAGTAATGCATTTCCTCTTCCTTTCAATTATTCATTAAACCTATTTCCCCAGTGTAGGCTTCACAGTTTGTCTTATTGTGCTTCTCCAAAATTTGCAAAAATACATTTTTTAAAACTCATTTAGTATTACCCCATGTACTCTGAATGTGCCAAAGATGAAATTTGCTGAGACTGAAAGATAATGTGCAAACTGGCTGGTTGTACTTAAACACTAAATTCATTATATTTCCCATGCCTAAAAAAGGCTCTCTTCCTGTGATTGTGCAAAGCATACTACACACTGTAACATAAAGAAGGTGAATTCACTGCATGTAAAGTATAAATCAATAAATGACTCAATACATTTAAAAAAATCAAAGCCAGATTAAGAAAAATTTACTTGATTTTGATACAGATTCCTTGGGGGGAAATGTGACCTATTTTGTACTTTACCAGTAGAAAGTAAACCCTACATACAACCTCTGGAGGGCAATTTGGCAACATTCAGCAAAAAACAAAACAAAACAAAACAAAACAAAACCTCCTTAAATGGAGTTTCTTTGCCCTGGTATGTAAAGATTCAGTCTACCGACACAGGAAATTATCCACGGATTTCAATTGCAAGTCTGGAAATAACCCAAATGAGATCATTAGGGGAATGGTTTAAAACATTTGGAACATCCATAAAAGAGAAGGTATGGAAACGAATGCCATATCTGCAGCCTATAGCATATACTATATCCTTTGGGGAATATATAGGAAAGTAATATATGTACGCATTTTTACTTATGCCTAAAGATGCTCTGTTGACAAGACAGTAACAATTGTTACCATTTTGGGGTCCTGGGGAACAGAATGCCTAGTGGTGGTGGACCTATAAGCACACATGCTGAGGCAGGCTATTTGTTGTCACTAAAAGCTCTACAGGTTCGCCATCGTTGAACTAGAGCATGGGGAGAAAGTTTATTTCTGTGTACATGCATAAAAAATAAGAAAATGTAAAAAAGTAACAAAATGGATATTATGAAAAAACATGAATTACTGAAGCTGACTAAAATTAATCCCAACCATAACATCAACTGTCAAAGAACTAAGTAATCTACAACTTTATCTCACCCCCCAAAAAGGTATCTGTTTAAAAGGCAGTATTTACTATTCCTCTGAAAAAAATTATTCCTATTATTTACATTGGAAATAGCAGACATGATGCAACAAAAGGAAAAGGTAAAACTATTATTTGCAAAAAAAATTGTGTTTATCTAGCTGGAAATCATGAAAAACTAGCTGAAAAAATACTCGAGCTGTAAGAGAGCTAAATAAGGTATCCAAAAAAGAAAAAAACAAACTACATTAGCTTTGCCATATTAATAATCAGTTGGGGATGGAGTTCAGTGGTAGAACACTTGCCTAGCTATACCCTCAACACCACACATACACACACGCAGAGAAAATAAACGGAGAAAATGATCTCCTTTACAAAAACCATATAATACCTGGAAACTAATCTAACAAGAAAATTATAGAAATTATACATTTCTGCAGGCTTTCAGAAATATATTCCAAAAAGTTACTATATATATATGTATACATATATATATATATACATATATACACACACACACACACATACAAACATATAGCTATATGGAGAGACAGAGAGAAAAAGAGAGGGGTCAAAATCATGTAAGAGGTGGTTCTCACTAGAGGATAACCCTCCTAGGAGAAGTTTTAGAAGTTTGTGGGAGTGCATTTGTCTGTTACAATAACTGGAAGATACTGTTAACTCTTAAGGATACTAGATGTACTACAATGTGGAACAATCCCATACAACATCTCCCAATATCCCAATTCACTTTCTAACTTTCAGTACGTTTTCAAGTACCTAGAACTCTGTTTATGCAAATAAACACAGTAATATTTTGCATATACTGAACTTTCCAGGAATGCAATCACTGTTCTTTGTCATATCCGAGACTTAGCCAGGAATCATTCCCTATGTGAGAAAAACCACGACATCATTAGTAAGATAGTTCCTGGTGTGTGAATTGCTAACATTAGGTGTTTAGATGAGTCTGCATTTGAAGCAGTCATTTTTAAGTGCTGTTATACAAAATCTTTCTATTGTCTCCTACTGCATACAAACATTTCTGCACTTAAAAGCACACTGCATTATTATAAATGGCTGTCCACTCTTCTCCTACAAATTTCATTAGGGCTTTAATATATGTACTCATTTTTACTTATGCCTAAAGATGCTCTGTCAAGAAGACAGTAACAATATACATTTTAATGTTTATATGCATTTTGTGTGTACACGGGTGCATTAACTATATATTTCATTCCAGAAAGTAAAAAGAGCATGTTATAAAATACTAACTATACCATATAAAAAGAGCATTGGCTCTGGTAGGTTCTAATTTGAAGTGTTACATCCCCATGATAAATTACAGTGGACTTTTCCAAGTCCAACAGCTTACTGCCCAAGGGGACTAAGAGCAGGGACGACAGAGGAGCGGGCAAAAGGAGATGGAAGGGAAAGTGGACATGATCAAGGAACTGCATGTGCATGTATATAAATCTCACAGCGAAACCCATTAATTTGCACAATGGGCATTACACAAATGTAGTGAATACTTCAGAAATGCAGATTATAAGCAGCAGAAATGCAGTAACTGCTTCAAAGGGTTGTATAACAATGAATTACTTAATGTAAAGTGTTTTCTGCAGTGTGTAGCACCCTGTAAATGGACAGTGCTCTCAAGATTATTGTAAGGTAATATTAAGCCTGGATAATATCTCAGACAAAATTACTACTGAACACAGTAAAGCACGCTGTTATCAGTATGGTCTCAAGATGGAAAATTATCTGTGTAACTGTATGCATTGATGGAAATTATATATATATATAAATGTTAATCATAATTCCAGTGTCCACAAATAAGCATTGGCTTTACATTGGACATTTCAAATTTTATTAACTTCACAAATTTCTTCTAATGAATATTTCTTATTACTGTGAATGAAGAACAACATGTTATATTTTAAAAGGAGCTTCTTTGTGGATAATGAATGTGCCTCTACCACCAAAAGAACTGACTGTTTATTTTTTGCAAATTGTGTCACCTACTGGACAGATTAAAACAAAAAAACCAAAAACAACCAACCAAACACAAAGCAACTCAGGAAGCTACGTGACATGAGTCTCTCAGGATTAAGGAGAACATGGTGTGCACTATATGATTTCTGACCGCTTCTCACTGGGTAAATGTGAACAGGAAGGAAATGGTGCAGACTGGTGATGCAGGAAGAGGAGAAATGAGAACTCTCTCCAGGCATGGTTTCTTCTATGCGTCTCTCTTTATGTGTGTGTACGTACTGGGGATTAAACCCAGGGCCTCAACACTGAGCTACATGTCCAGCTCTTCTATATTTTTCTTTTTCTTATTTTGAGACAGGGTGTCCCAAAGTTGCTAAACTGCCCAGGCTGGGCCAGAATTTGTGATTCTCTTGCTTCAGCCTCCCAGAATGCTGGCATTACAGGTGTGTGCCATCGTACCAAGCATGTGCTTCTGTTCTTTACACATCTTCATGCTTGCTTAGAAAGTCCTAATTGAGCTATCTCACTATAAGGTCTTCACTGAAGAAGTCTCAGACATGAAGCACTGTATCCATCTATCCATTCATCCACCACCCATTGATCTTTATCTTTCAGAATGTCTGATTCATACCAAGAAATGGACATGTGCTGTTTTTACATGACCCCATCTTCTAATTAACTTCTCCACTTGGTGGTCCAAATGACAGAGCCACCAAGATCTCACCACATTGAGAACTGAAGATTGTGGTCCAAAAAGAAATCCAGACTTCGAAGTGGGACCGCTATTAAAGGGCTGACCTGTTCAACACTGACCAACCCAGAAACATATGGGAGCATCAAATTTCCGTGAATCAACAGGCAGTTACTTCAGTCTATCAGCAACGCTCACTGTTTAAACCCCTGCACCTGTCTATTCTGTTTCTTTAAACAAAAACTGTTTTCTTTTAAGTAAAAGCTGCATTGTTTGGATCTATTGATTTAAACAGAAACTGTGCTACTGAGTTAATTTAGCAATACTTTAACTTCCTCCAAATCATATCTCTCCAAAACTATACTGTAGTGGTGTCTCACAGACAAGTGTCCACCTTCAGGAACGCACACACTTCTCTTTTATTTTCCTCCTCCCTTCCATTTTCAAGTCATTAAACAGAGACCAGTTTGTTCCATTAGCAGATTCAATTGCTTGAACGAATAGCAGGATCACACTCAGTCGTGCGGCTCCTCTTTTCAGTCACTGAAACTGTACAAATAAATTGAGGAAAAGCCCACTGTTTGTTTAAGCCAAATTAATTTTCAAACACTGCAAGAGTGGAAGATCAGGGGGATGATGGGTGCTTGGCAGGGCTCAAAGAGATTCCATTTTGTGCTTGTCATGTTGTGTAAACATTAATTACCATCTGGGAGGCTAAGCTCCAGGCTCAAGTCTGCACCACAAACCTCTGAGGGCCTTCAGGGTTCCTATTAAAAGCAAAATCCTAAATAGGAAAAAATAGCCAGTGCATCTGCCAAAACACCAGCAGCCCACTGGGAAAGCCGTGTGGAGTTCAGCTGATTAGAGGCTGCTCTTATCAGGGAGGCTGGTGTGGCTATCATCCGGTTCATCAGATTAACCCAGCACTGGGGCCCATCTGATAGGGATCAAAGGAAAAGCAGCACGCTGCAGTTGAGTGTACTTGAACTTGTTTCAGGCTTACTCTGCCTAAACCCTACACCAAAAAAAGCCTGAATTCTCATGCACATGCCCATGTTCCTGATGCCTCAAGACTGAAAATCTGCCTCCAAGGAGAGTGAATGTGGAGGCGGAGGCCATCTAAGATTCAGTCTAAGGAATAAAGAGCCCCAATGGTCAACCTAGGTGTGCAAATATCTTAGTTCCTTAGCAGGTGTCAGAAAATAAGAACAGTAAAGGATCAAAATCGGGATGAGACAATAGGCTGCAACACATCTATGGGCGAGGCTAGGGGACTCCAAAGTGTTTCAAAGCCAACAGTATCAAGATCACATATAATCCTTGTGTTTTTCACATCACATGAGGAAAAGACTAATCGGGATTAAGTTACTTCACACAGGCAGCATTGTGCTAGGCCCTGAGGATACAAAGATGAAAAGAGGAAAAAGAAACCCCGTGTTCTAGGACTGATGGTTGAAGATGGAGAATGCAGTACAGCGGAAAACAATACGGAACTGGCAGTCTGGAAACCCATGGTCTGAAATTTCGGTTTTCATTATTTTTGTACAGTTTAGAGCTAAGTGCTAGAAATCAGAGCTAATGACGATATCTTGTATTTTACTGATTCCGAGCTGTTGATTGTAAGGCCCTTTTCTCTAAACATGTTCCCATTTTGTCCTCTAGGAGATCAGTCCTTGGTCAAAATAACACAATCTTCCCATGGGAGGTGCAGAGCTCTGATGGAGGATGAAATCTCCAATCACTCTGAGAAAATGGAAAAATGGCAAATCCCAGTTTCAGACAAAGACCTTGCTTTCAGGTTCTGGCCACAATGATAAACCCTCATATTTTGCTTGTGTTATTTGGTTATTTGGCTTCTGTGAACAAAAATCACCTGTTGCTTGCTTTGCGTCCCCATTGCAAGCCCTGCACGGGTCTTAGCTGTCCTGGGCTGCCTGTTGCGTCTGGCTGATGATTAAGAGCTCATGTTCCAATGTGGGCCATACACAATCACACGCCTAACACAACCATCCTTAAAAGCAGCATATGCTCAACACCAAAGGAGGCGCTTCTGCATCTATATGGCAGTGCAGGGGGTCTTAACGAAGAAAGGCTGCAAAGGCTTCCAGCCAGGCCGATCTGTAGCTGTGGTGTGGCATGGTGTATCTACTCTCAGGGAAGAGCACCGTCTGAGGGCAGTAAAACATCACAATAAAAACAAACATTCCTTACACTGGGAGAAAACAAGGAGAATGCTTTGCCTATTTTCAAAACTTTCCAAGAGGTGGGGCACCAAGGCACTGAAAATGAATTCTAAGTTTAGATGTTTGGTTTTAAAAAAAGGGTAAGACAGGTTTCCTAGTATCTAATCATCCCACCTTTCACTTGAAGATCACGTGAGCACCGAGGCAGCTGGTATTGTCACTGCTAAGGACAAATGAGGCATCAAAAGCTGTCGAGCCCACAGATGGGCTGTATTTATAGATCGGACACCTTCCTCCCTCTCCTGCTGCCGTCTCCAACTTTTAGCATGATTCACTTGCCACACGCAGCTCCAAGGAATAGTAAGCATGAGGCTAATCTGACCTGAGTCATCTTCTGAAGCAAACATCTTTTGGTGAAATGTTGCCTTTGTTATTTTACCTGCTAATATAATAAATATTTTTTCCTGAATTTGTAACCTGTCATTTTTGTGTCAACACATTTGTGATATTACAAGGTGATAAAATAAATTTTCTTCAGTAAATCATGTAGCTAATAATTTTCACACTCTAAAATGCCCAGGAAGGCTGGCAAACAATTGGTTCTAGGTTACACCCTAGTTTCAACACTGAGCTTCACCTAAAGTGATTTCCTCAAGGACAAAAGTAAAGCCAGCTGCAGCAAAGATCCACGGTATTTAAATGCTATCAGTCACCCACCTGCAGGAGCTGCAATCTAGTACTACGATGCTCTTTTATCTGCTTTGGGACATATCTCAGATAACCACTGAAACTCACGTACAAAGGACACAATGATGAAATAAATGCAAGAATCTCTGTCTTTTGAGTTTATCCTCAGCTTTCTTTCAGCTCTCTGGCCCTGCCACACGTATACTCCACCTCCAAGTTTCTTCTTAACATTCTGCAGCTTGTGGCCGCTGAACTTCTGGTTGGCACAGCTACGTCATCACCAGCTTACTTTCTCACTACTCTGGAGCCACAAGGACACACACATCTTACCCTCTAAAATAGAAGCAGCACCTGTGTCATGTAGAATCCCAGTACCCACTTCTCCCTCAAGAGGACCCTCTCAATCGGGTCCAGGGATCAAAGGAAGGTCCCAAATCACCCTAGGAGGAAGGAAATCTGTGTGATGTCCTGAGTCCTTTCTTTCTGTGTTCTGCTCTGGAAAGAACTTCAGACACCTAGCAGTGATGACTGCTGTAGCACTGGTTCATTCTATGCCAGTGTAGCTGCACGAGTGGGAGTGCTTAATTCCTGCAAGCGCTGCTGGTGACTTCAGTCAGCTCTCTGCCAACTTCACACAGCTGACACCTGGAGTGCAGTACAGGAAGAAGCAATTCCTTTGGAGCTTCATCAAATATCCTAAAAGCAATCAGTACTTTCTTGACATTGCTTCTGTCCTGTGTTCAACAGTTCACTGTGACAAGTGGGCTTTGCCTTGGGGAAATAGCCGTCCTGCTTTGGCCTTGCATGCTCTGTCAGCACTCAGATCTGCTTGTCTGCACCCCTGAGGACAGATGACAGTTCTTCGTCAATCTGTTCACACAACCTGCCGTGGCCCATGGGACCTGGGTGCTGCCAACCCTCTGCAATCTGTCTGACTAGCTTATGTGTGAGCACCACAGAAGCCTCTAGAATGAATCTATGAGTTCTCTTTCTTTTCTACTATCATAGGGTATGTGATTCTTTAGTTAAAGATGAGGCAGGAATAAGAGAACTTTGATGGTTTTGCTAAGTAAAGTTTTGACCTTTCTGGTCCCAAACTGCATATCACTTCTCGGTATGATTCCAACGTCCTTTGCGAATGTCCGCATGATGAGCATCACCCAAAGCTGGTGAGGAAGGTGAGCTCATGGTCATGTCCACATGCACATTCCAGCTGGTAAAGCACTGTTCACAGCACTGCTAGGAGTGTTGAGGAGTCTTGGCAAGCAGGGCCCACTGGTGAGATCCTCCCTAAGGTGTTTTATCCTTCCATGTCCCCATCACTAGGACTCCTTCCTCATGGAATTACCCCCTCTGTTCCTCCTAGAGTGGGTTCTCTACCAGCATGTATGTTGTACACGGGGGTACACGGAGGGTGTCCTTCAGGATTAGGAGCTGCCCCCACTAGTGAACATGTTCATGAAAGCCAGCCATAGTGAGCTGATGGTGCTATTTTCCATCTGAGTTTCATGCAAATCACTAGATCACTCAATAGGCAGCACAGGAAGTTACATAGCCTTGATGTAAACAATTCCATTCAAGGACCTGATGGCTGTCATTAAGAAGAGAAAGGAGACTTATTACAAACAGCATCCTGGATAGGGACAGGACTGCTGAACATTTCAACATGAAACAAATGGGATGCCTTATAGGTAACAAGCTGCTTTTCTCTGAAAGTAGACAAGAAAAATGAGAATGAACATGCTAAGAATCCTGGGAAGGCAGCTGGACTACATGGCTTCTGACAGTTCATGAGTTCCTGAACAAGGTGGTGGTAGTATATACCTCGGAACAGTACCATGTTTTAATTTTCCTCTACCTTTTCAGGTCTCAGTCTTCTACAAACTAAGGGTCTTTATACCAAAAGACTATGTATACAACAATGTTTACTAACAGAAGAAATAAATCTGATTTCCCAGCCATGATGGTAGTAAAGTCAAAAGAGACGATTAAGAAGGGAGTAAGGCACGTGCTCTATGTGCCCTATATAAAGAAAAGTTGGTCCACTGATTTTCCAGCAACAATCTGTGTAATAATTACATGGTGGGAAAATGAAATCTCTTGCCACTAACTCATTTGCTATTATTTCATTATTCCATTTCATTATCTTTAACTTATCATCAAATAGGAAACACATTCAAGTGCAAACTTCGGAGCTCCCTGTCTCTAGGGTATAGTGCGGGGATGGTAATCACACAAGCCTCTGAGGAACTCATCTGCTGGAGGTGTTCTTCCCAGCACCATGCCATAGATCAGCCTCTGGAAACAGCAGTGGGGCATTTTACATCTCTCTGGGTAGAGTTGGAGGAAGTCACGCACGACAATTCTGGAAGGGACACGTGGTCAGACTACTAATTTGAGGCTTGGGACATGCACTGTTATAATGACTTGAGTTTCCTACAATCATCTGAGCTTCATCTTCAGAGATGCTTTCCAAAGAGAATGGCAGAAGGCAATAGGCATTTGTTTCCTCTTTAATTGCCTAAGGATTCTAACCACCTGGCTGGCTGTCCTATCTTCAACTCCAGCTCAGTTGACTAAAATCAAGCCTAGTTCCTCTGAGACCAATTCTGGATAAACTGTCCACACCATAAAAGCTCAGGACCACAGCCTCCATCTAGTTTATCAGCCTTGTGTTCCCTGCTTTTTCCTCTTCTGACACAGACGTTATGCTTACTCCTACCTTTCCAAGCCTTGCTTTAGCCAACCCACCTTGTTAACCTGATCCAGTCACTACTGCCCCTGCCAACCAGCCCCTCTGATGAACTGCTCTTCTATATTTAATAACTGTAGGACTTGAAAGGTACTTCTACATTAACACATAATAAATGACTTCTATTATATAATCAATAATAAATTATATTTTACTATAAAATACTAAATACTTCTGTACCAGAATAACAGACCTTATTGCTCTTTGTATTTTAATATACACAATTCCTTTTTTTCTTTGAGGAAGGATCTCTTTAAATCTTTGCCCCTGCTTCAGTTCTGAATACAACGTCTTTCTCAGAGTGAGCACTTGGTATCAACAGTTGATTTCTTTAACCACATAATAATCAATTCATAAAAACCGAAGCAAGTTTCTTTGTGAGAGCAATTCTAAAGGAAAAAAAAAAATCACCATAATGAGAATACTCAATAAACAATTACACATTAAGCTAGAAAAATCATGTCTCTTTGGAGTCATTTCCATAATTGGACATTATACTGCAATAAAATAATAGTATATAACGCCAGCAAATGTAAAATAATTGGATCCCATTATGAAGTTTAAGGATCCATTTTCCTTATATAATAAAGCTAATGCTCTATTTTGAATCATAAAAGATTCTAATAGCTTGGTTATTTTTGTATTATACAAAAAAGTAGGGCAATCAAAAGCACAGAACATTGAAGGAAACCTACATCAATAATCAAAGGTAGGCAGAGCCTCTTTAGGTGAGGCTTATCGTCTACATACAGGATCTAAAGTAGACTACACACTTCAAAAGTATAAACACATTTTTGTTGTGTATAGAAAGAAAATACAAGGAAACATAAACAGTTGTTACCCAGGGGAAATAGTTACAGGGAGGTGTCAGAGGATTTTCATTTTTAAGCTTCTATAGTATTTAAATTTTCAACAGAACACCGGATTGAAATCCAGAAACGTGATGCCAAGTGAACCCTGCAAGCAGCAGGTAAATTAATATGCTCACTGCAAGCAAACCAAAGTAAAAATCTTTTTAAATGTAGCCATAGAAAACTGATTAAAAAAAAAAACCCAGAAAATTACACAGCAGTAGGACACCAAGAAGCAATGAATTGTAGAAGAAATTCCTTATTAATGATGAAGACCAAACTACATGTGATTGAGGGGAGAGGAGCAGTGTTTTGTCCCTATATAATAAAAACCTGTGACTGCAGAGCACAATTGCAACACACTCACACGCACACACACCACAAAGCAAATTGTATGATTAGAAATAAGATTCATAAATAAACACTCGATACAAGAGGCAGGAGTCCATTTTTTAAAGTGGTTAAAAATTACTGATTAGAAATTTAATACTCAGGCAACCCATTTGGGGCCGTTCCTGTCTCTCAGGAGACAGGGGAATTCTTATTCCCCATTCCCATTCTCCAATAAATTTTCCTACTCAGAAAGAAAGAAAGAAAAAGAAAGTTAGTTAGTACTCAAATCACAATTTGCTGGAAGAGACCCTGAAATGCACCACCGTGGTGGAACTTGAAAGATGATTAAAAAGCTAGCAGGAGAGCATCCGCCACACGGACTCAAGCACCTGTGGAAGGGTAATCCTGCAAGACACTTTTGTGCTCACCTCTTGCATCAGGCCATAAGCACATAAGCACTGTTAAGGAGGAGAGCTTGATTCTGTCAAAGGTGAAAAGCTCCTCCTGCGGGAAAAGAGCGCCACTCTGAAGAGGGGAGAATACTGCCAAGTGATGGCTCCCACATGCCAGCCGGGCACTTCAACCCCACTAAGAGGTGCCATCAGAGGCCAAATGACAGGCCTGAAGAGGGCTTGTTGCTCCTTCTACCTCACACGTGTTATCTTTCTTCAGCTGGTCTCTGTCCGGACCCAACCCTTGTCCCCACAGTGGAGGGCACCTCACAGCAGGAGGAGCTCGGCAGTCAGCTTGCTACTCCACGCTCATCAACACCACATTGGCTAGCTGAATCTACATGTCTGTTCTTTACACTTCCTCCTTGTCAAGGCACCGGAGGAGGCTCTGAATCCAAAGGCAGAAGGAAGGACCTTCTGAAATCCTGATCTTCATTAAAGACAGGAGGAGGGCTGGGGAAACGACTCTGGGTAGAGCGTTTGCTTAGCACTTCTGAGCCCCGGGTTTGAGCCCTGGGATCTCAACACAGGCAAGAGAGGAAGAGCAGCCCAGAAGTGGAAGGACAAAACAGAGGGCATGAAGCTGATGTCCCCAAACGGGGGATGTGCCCAAAACACCTGCCGTATCAGGCACATGGACTGAGCTGTCTCATACTGAACAGATATACTTTTAATTAGTGACAGTGGTTATACTTCTTTAGATCCTACTTCACTCAGCTCTACAAATTACCTTCTCTCAGCAACCACACTTGGACAAATGATTCCAGTTGAGATTTAGTGTTTTCAAATATCCCTGGAGGAAAAATAGAACCCATCTCCCAGGGACTTGGAACCAATTAGAAACTCCTTTTGATGGGGGTTAGGGGGAAAGAGTGATCAAAGGCTACAAAATCACAGGAGTAGGTTAAAGACAGTTACTGCACAACATGGCAACTATAATTAGTTACCGATAATATACTGTATTCTTAAAAGATGCTGAAAGTAGATGTTAATGGTGTCCATCACAAAACGTGATGACGATGTGAGGTCATGACATCATACACATGTTAATAAACCAGACGTAGCCAACCTGCTGTGTACATATAGCTCAAAAGAGCAAGCACATGATAAATACATACCATTTTAGGCGCCAATTAGAAAGAATAAAAGAAGGAAAAGTTCTGCAAATATCAGGCATTTTAAGATATTTTAAGTTCCTCTCTTACCAAAGAAGGGCAGCAGTGGGGGTGGGGAGGTGGCTACCATTCATCCAGACTTTTAACCATCACTCCTGCTTTCTGGAGAGGCTTCCAAATTCTCTGCTTTAAATTCTTGTACCTGGAAACAACTATTGCTCCCAGGTAAAGTGGCCAAGGCCAGTGGGTCATGAAGGCCCCAGTCAAAAGCACCAAAGGTGTACTTGAGGTACACGTCTTTGCATCAGTCAGTGCTGGAAGTAGGGAGAGAGATGGAAACAAAGTAAAACCCACCAACTGGAAAAGAAATCATGTGCTGTACAGAGGCAGTGAAATCTCCATTCTCTGGAATGTACCACAAATCCCACAGACATAACCAGGGATGTTTTTCCCTTCATCCCCAGAACAAATCATAGCAAATGTTTAAACCTTTTTGGGTACAAAGACACATAATTCTGTAACCACCTAACAGAGATGTATAATTATAAAGAATACACCGTCTGAGGAAGAACAGCTTTGGTCAGTTCGTGTATGAGCAGCTATATTAAAGAAACAAAAATTAAACAATGAAAAGCCTATTGTACGTAGTAACCGGATTAGTGAAACTTAGTGGATTGAAAAGCTGAAGAGAGCTCAGTTTAAATTTCTCCCTGAAAGAGCATACCTTATATCCACTTGCAACAAAACTTTGAGAGACAACATATGATAAATGCAAAATTAACTGTGAGATTCAAGTTTTGGGCTTGCCACTAGTCAAATGACTGTATCACTTCACCTCTCAGGGACTAGTTTTCCTCATCTGAATCACAAAGAAGGGTGGGCCTCCTGGCTCCAAGCGTCTGTGATTGTTTTGGCACATTTGTCCATTTTCTATAAGGCCGTCATCAAACCACACACGTTACTGATGAAGTGATAAATACAACCTGATACATACAAGCCTCATTTCTTGTTAACAGGTTTGTTTTTTTTTTTTTTTGGCACTAGGAATCGAACTCAGGACCTGGTGCTTGCTAGGCAGGCGCTGTGCCACTGAGCTATACCCACAACCCACAAGTCTTATTTCTAAGCTGTTTTTTTTTTTGTTGTTGTTGTTTCTTTTGTTTTTCTAAGCTGTTCTTAAATGAACCATCTCTCTAGAAACTAGCTGAAAAGTAAGCGCCATTAAACTCTAGTTTTCAGATTTTGGAGAAATCTGCTTAATGTAACAAGGGACTTGACTTAGGAAATATTCTCCTGGCTGGAGGGGACTCTGAAAAACAGATCAGCCAAGCCTGTTGCTTTAACATTTATTGTCATCCTTCTAGTATAAATAGTCTCAAGGACTGAGTTTCTTGAGAATGAGTGGGTAGTATAGTTAACGTATCCTTATATTTCAAGTACCTAAAACACTACAAGAACAGAAGATGCTTCACTGACCGAGTTTATAACAGAACGAGGAAACGGGCTGCTGTGACTCATGCTTTGAAGTGTGAATAGAAAACTGACCCAGCCCACACAGACGCGCCAGGTGTACACAGCTCACACATCTGCCAGTGACCTCAGCTCACCGTGTGCCTCAAGCTTCCTCTAGCCACAACCTTCCCTCCTGTTTCAGGACAGCTCGCAAGCTACAACCCTTCCAACTCGACACTTCTGCAAGTCAACTTCAGCTTTTTGCCAAGGTTAAGTGTTCTGTTTTAATTATAGTATTTACATATTTCTTAACCATTTAACATGTATACAACTAAGCTATTGTTCTTCCTAGGTTCCAAGCTTTTTTGCGGGGATGGGTAACCTGTCAGTGATGAAATGTTTAAGTCCCTAACACCAAGCTCCCCATAAGCCGTATGGCTCTCAGTGTACGGTTATGAAGGGCGCAGTGATTTTTAACAACATGTATGTCCTGCTACATTGAAATTGGCTATAAGATTGGCTGAACTTGTGATGGAACGAAACTCATCTCATAATGATTGTCAAAGATGGACCTACCGCACTGGGGAATGTTCCAGTGAACTGCAAAAGGCATCCAGGAATTGTCCTCTTTAATTTACTTACCTATTAGCTTATTATTAATATGTAGATGAAAGGTCAAGTATTTTTGGTGTATTCATTTAAAAATGTGTTAAGCACTTATGCACTAAGTATTGGGAAGAGAAGGGCAGCATGATGAGACCTGATTGGTATTTTAGTGAAACTTGTAACTGGTTGGAGGGAAGACATAAATAGCTATAATGTAATGTAGTAAAAGCTCTAATGAAGGTATTGCAAAGTCCTCTGAAATCTCAAAGGAAGGAAGGACTAACTCTCAATGACAGATATGAATCCTCAAAGCTTAGCAAGCTGAAAATGATGGGTTCAAAGGCAAAGAAAAACAACTTCTGAATTACAGTAGCACCAAGTGTAAGGTCCCACACTTAAAACGTTAAGAACTTTAAAAAACTTGACGGTCCTAAGCCTGGGCTCTCCTTTCTCCTATTTGAAAACAGTTGATATTTGGATTCACTTTGCGGTAAATTCCTATCAGTCAAAAGTTAAACTGCTGCAAGTTTTTGACTGTCTTTATAAATATATGTAACCAGAAGAGTGGGCCTGATGGATCCTGAGTCCACCTCTCTGGGACAACTTCCTGTCACAGGGGCTGGACACAAACTGAAGCAAACGCAAAGGAAGATGGACAACTCAAAGCCACGTTTCCTTGGCAGTAGCTGAGGGAAGCGGGAAGGGGGAGGGACCGCTGCTGAAACTGCAGGCCTGTCTTCACAAGAGGAAGAAGACTTGTATTACACGGCCCCAGGGGGATCAGTGACATGGGGAACAGTGTCAGCCTAACATAAAGAAGACTTTTCAAACAATCCAGCTGCCTGAAGACAGAACAGAGCTCCCTGAAAAGCGTCCCAGCGGTGCTCAAGCAAAGGGTTTGGCAGGGAAGCTGCAGACAAAAGATTTACACATCTCACAAATGGCTGAGTAAGGATCAGCTTTAAGATCGTCCTCTAACCAAAGGGTTGTACACTTGTAGTTACCAAGATTAGCTTTGTGTGCTAAGGGTGTAGGTCAGTGGTAAGGTGCCTGTCTGGCATGCACAAGGCCCTGGGTTTGCTCGCCAGTACTGAAAAAAACAAAACAGAACAGAACAAAAGAAAAGAAAAGAAAAAAAACACACAATTTTTGGACTGTGAAGCCAGACACATTATGGAAATCATTTTACCTGAGCTACCTCATCCCTTTTTGAGACAAATAACCTATGATTTATGAAAAGCATGAAGCATAAGAGAGGTCAGGAGCGCTCACAGGGATCAGTTGTCTTATACCTATGCCACGCAACACTCTCACCAACCAAGACTTTTCATTATCCCTCTCCCCTGGATTCATACCACAAATACCTTTCTGAGGCTGAGAAGGACGCGAAAGGGAAGGAGAGACAGCACGGGGCCTTTTCACATCTCAGCATTCGAGCTGCTGCTCTGGAAAGGCAGGAGGCTCTCCTTTACAGACTGAGGCCACGTGGAAGGCAAAATGTATCTTAATTCAGAGTGAACAGCTGGTAAGAGCAGATCTGGATCTGTTTCTGGATTGAGATTTCTGGCGCATGAACAAGACCTCTCCCTTCTGTTGGACGATTCCTTGGCTGGCATGGGGGAAAAGGCAGCATCATGCCCCTTGTTCTAGCAGCACTGGTGTTTACTATGATTTGGATGAGTGTCCTGGAGGAGCCCGTGTGGGAAAGGCTTGGGCTCAGCTTGGTGCTACTGGGAAGGTGGTGGAACCTTTAGGAGGTAGAACTGGTGGGAGGCTTGATGGCCCCTTGATGGGGACCATGCAAGCCCTGTCTCTTCCTCTCTCTGCTTCCCAGCCAGCAAGAGGTGAGCAGCAACTCTCCCACACGCTCCCCCGCTTCCACTAATGTGCAGCCCTGCCACAGGCCCAAAAGCATGGGAGCCAACTGACTATGGACTCTAACCCTCTGAAACCGTGAGCAAAGTAAGTCTTTCCTCATTCTAAATCGATTATCTCAGGTATTCTGTTTCACGAACAGGAAGCTGTCATTATTGCTGTGAGTTTCTCTACAGCACAATACCCAACATAGCAGTGAATTAAAACCTTGTCTGTAGATGTGACCTCCATAAAGTGGGGGTGGGGATAGGGAGTGGGGGTTGAATATACTGCAGTTTCTATGTGCCTTAAAAATGTGGGCATGGGGTGTGGTGGTGCACATACCTGTAATCCCAGCACTCTGGGAGGCTGAGTCAAGAGGATCACAAGTGTGAACCCCACCTGGGAAGCCTAATGACTTTGAGAGGCTCTGCCTCAAAATAAAAAATGAAAAGGGCTGTGACTATAGCTCCACATGAAGTCCCTAGGTACAGTTTTCGGTAGTGGAGGAAACAAGTAGAAAAGACATTTTAAACCAGATTAATTTCCTTTTCCTTGAACCAAGTATATCCAGTTTGTTCAGTTAAGTGATCATTATGCTACAACGTCCTCCCTTTCCAATAGTAGAATGTGTAATCAAATACCCTGTGAAGCACAGGCAGCCTCACAAGCAGCACAAGCACCTCTCTTCCCAGGGCTGTCCCAGTCTCCTGAAACGGAGGCACTGGAACGTGGGCACATTGACAGATGTGCACTGCTGATCCCACCAGCAGCAGTGGGGTCTCTCCTGCCACTGTATACTTCAAGCCTAGGAACTGTTTGAAAGCAAATTTTAATCCAACAGATCTTTAGGCTCAATACCACTTTATGTACATATACAAGGGTGATGAAAACATATAGTGAATACTTAAGTTTATAAAAAATATTATTACACTAAAAGTCACACTGCCATTCCCCAAAATACTCCCCTTCACTCCAAACACACTCCATTGTTCTTGCTACTTTCTGAAGCAGTTCTGCAAGTACTCTTCTGTGAGAGTCTTTTTGAGGTGTGATCAAAAATACAGCAAATGTTGCTGCTGAGTGCCATCCAGTGGAAAGGCAAGCTCATAAAAATCATGATGAGTCCTCATCCACCTTACGCACCAGATCTGGCACAGGGTGACTCTATGAAACTCATGAAAGATTACTTCCAGAGCTGTTTCAGAAAGTGGCAAGAACAATGGGAAAAGTGCGTTGGATCAGAGGGAGTATTCTGAAGCCATTTCATAGCAACATGTCTTTTACTATAAAAACTTTTTATAAAAGTAAACTCACTGTGTATTTCAATAACACAGTGCATATATTCTATGTCCAAAATGTTAAAGAAAACCAACAACAACAATAACAACAATAAAATCTTGCTTCAAAAGGAAAAAAAATGCTAGTTTATCTGTGCATTTGCCTTTTCAGCCACTCAGGTGGCAGCCCGTTTCTCTGGCCACTCAGAGAGACCTGGGCCTGGAGCAACTGGTCCGTGTGGCAGAGCAGGGGCATGTGTGTGGAGACAACCCCATGCCAGTGTGTTTGCGGGTCACAGTCCGCAACGTCCCTTGAAGATGCACCTCCTTGAAGACTTCATTTCTTAGTACTCAGGAAAGTTTGCAGAGAGGCCTGCAACCATCTAACCACCCTGGCGACTGAAGGGTAGCTCAGCCAAAACTCTTATCATCAGTCTTCAGTTTTATGGACTTTATCTGGCCAAGAATTCATTTAAGAATGTCTTCTGCAGGAACCTTCAGTAAAGGGCTTTTGAGTTCCTGGTGCCAAAAATTTTTAATCTAATTAATTTGTATATTAAAATGTTTCTCTTTATTGCTAATTGGCTGAGCATAATAATCTGCACTATAATATTTTACTGCTATTCACAGCCTCGATAAATGGGCAATGACACTTCTGCATCTTCAAGGTTACCTATGAAGCTGCGGGGTTCTGAAACAGATTAGGGCTCCTCTTTCCTCCTCCTGGCTACCCCAGCCACTGGATTTTAGGTCATTTCAATGCCCTATGCTCTTCTTGATAAAAAAGGCATTTGGCAGGGCAGTAAAGAAAGACGCATGCCAGGCTCATCTGGCACCTAGTAACTATGGGACAGGAGGGAGCACAGGGAAACAGGAAGTAAGCATATCTGGGTATAATTAGGTTGAGGCGAGCTGGATGTGGTGGTATATGTGGGTTACTGCAGCACTCCAGGAGGTTCAGGCAGGAGGATCACAAGTTTTGAGCCTAACCTGCCAAGATCTTGTCTCAAAACGAACAAAAATGAAGGAAGGGAGAGAAGAAAGGAGAGAGGAAAGGTAGGCTGCAGATGTAGCTCAGTGAGAAGGCCCTGGGTTCAATCCCCAATACCACCACCAAAACAAGCAAGCAGGCAAGCAAGCAAGCAAGAAAGAATTAGACTGGGGGCTACTGTGAATTACAACTGCCGAAGTTTCTTTTCTTCCCCAAATCACATACAAATGAACTAGATACAGAAAGCTGAGGTATTTCTACCCCACACTAGAAATAACAGAGCAGACTGGGCTTCAAAGTTAAATTCCTTCTGACTGGCAATCAGAAACATGAAGTTCTGCCTCCATTTCGATTCTATGGACTATGCAGAATTTGCCCTATATACTTAGCATTAGACACGGTACTGGAGAAATCTCACGTTCTAGGCTCAGGTGCACGCAGTGGTGGAGGCAGAAAACAGAAAACGATAAAGGGGAGGCTGGCAGCTGGGACGCTCCCTGCCTCGCGGCCCGGCAGGTGGAACACACAGGCCAACACGCTAGATCATCAGCCTGCGTGCACCGCCCAGACCCGTCTGCACTTACTTCTGCTACTCCTCACTGCTTACCGGTGCCTCCGCCAGATATGCATTAAGGAAGGAAAAGGAAAATGATTTCTTCCCCCTCAGAGCAATCACGGTTAATGTTTTAAGAGTAAAACTTTTGACGGATGGGAAGACAACAGAGGAGGGCAGGATCCCTCTCCTCTGTGCACTACTCAGCCGGAATCGGAGTGGGCTCATGAATGCCTTGATTTACAGGGAGGCGGGGGCTGGGCAGGTCAGTCACCGGGGAACCAGGGCGTATTTATGACTCTATTGGACAATCAATCTAGGTTATGTCTGGATCTTTCTAACAGTCAGAGATGCACTCGGTGGAAACAACCTCCTCCAAGGGAGATGAAACAGAAAATACAACTCTGATCAGCTGGCATTAGGAAGGCAATGAGCAGCACGGATAGTTCTCACTCCCACCACATGCGGGCGTTTTCCCACTTGGTGCTCTCTCCAACAAGAAGAGTCTTTCAGCTAATGACCCCATCAATCAGGGTAAATCCCTCTTGAAAGCATTCCTGTTTGGATGGATTAACATTCGACAAATTTATACAAAGAAAGCACTGACCTGACATTTTAAAAGAGGCATGCATCTAATTTAAATACCATATATGCGCCGGGTATGAAAGTGCATGTCTGTAATCTCAGCCCTGTGGGAGGCTGAGGCAGGAGGACTGCAGGCTCCAACTCAGCTGGGGCAACTTAATGACTGAGTGAGAAGAGAAAACCCCACGTATTATCACTATATTCTTCCTTTAAATGAATAACCCTACCACACCACAAACCTTGGAAAACTGAAGACAAAAATATCTTAATCTCACCTCCTAAAACAATCAATAGTGAAGCATATCAGTCATCTTTCCTTCAATTTGTAGTTATCATTTGCTACGGTATTTTCTCACACTGAGATACATTCCTCATAGTGACCATTTCTAAAGGAAGGACTCATATTTATATGATCTACAAATTTTTTCATTGCTGGCTTTTTATGGTAACGTATTTATTTGGCTCACTTCAATTTATTCTGAGATCTTTCATTTCCTTTGATTTATAGAGGCTCTTTTATCATCTACTAGATTTTTATATAAAAATAGGATTTGATTTTGGACAGTTACACTGTCTTTCTTTAAAACATGCCTTCAAAGCCACCTGGGCCACCTCCCAGGCAGGCAGGGTTACAGGCCCCCAACCTGGCCACCCCAGCTCTTTCCTCTGGGGTGACCACTGTGCTGTCCCGAAAGGGAGCAAAGGAGGGAAATTTCGAGCAAATCTGCTGGACTCCTACGACCTTCGATGCCCTTTCCAAGTCAGTTTCTTTTTGTTTCTTTCTTGATTTTACAAAGAACCAAGTGAGGCAGAGAAAGAAAAAGAGCCAAATGTGTCCCCAGCCTCATCATTTTGGGGGTATCCACTTCAGCTCTCCCTAGGCCAGGCTTCCTTCGAAGAGCTGGGCCAGCTACTTTAAGAGTTCGCAGAGCTCCACCCAAGAGACAGGCTCTGAGAACACAGACGGACAGAACCATGTCCATTCTATGTTGGGTATTAGGGTTTTCTAAAATGAGGGTGCTGTCTGACTAATAGGCTAGGCTCCTTCTCCTTCTCCAGATTTGTATTTATCTTGACCTTGGGTGAATGCTTGTAATTATCTCCCTTAGTACACAAGAGTACACAGAGCTTCTTCCTTAACCTTCAACAGTGCCACCATGAATTTAATTATTAAGCATTAAAGCTCTTATGTCTCCTAACAATCTCTTTAATAAGTCATTGCCTCCATTTTAAAAAGAGGCAGAGAGAATGATGAATAGTTTAAGAATTTTAGAAAGGCAATAAAATGACAGGGTAGATACCACACAATAGCTCAAAAATTAATGTGGAGATTTTTATGGTTATTATATGGCTTTATTTTCTATTCCTATAAACTCTGACTAATGCACTGAGGGTCCCACATGGAAATACAGTGCCCTCCCCTTTAGACGTTCCACTTCCTGTGGCTTCAGCAACCTCTGGTCAACCACAGCTGGTACCGTGTGGTCAGATACCGAGAGGTAGCGGCAGACTGCGTTCACAATACTTTTATTACAATATATTGCTATATGGGTTCAGTTTCATTGCTAATCTCTACTGTGCATAATTTACAAATTATATTTTATTGTAGATATGTATGTGTAGGAAAAAATTTCACACACACACACACACACACACACACACACACACATTTGGTAGCTTCTGTGGACTCAGGCATTTGCTAGGAGTCAGGGAACATATCCCCTTTGAATGAGGGGGGAGGATGGTGCTATTTTCATTGAGCAGAGAAGTGCCAGATAACTAAAAGAGGTGACCGAAAATTACAGTGAACGTTTAGGTTACAAACAGAAACTTATTACTGCAAAAGATACTTTGACAGGAATATTGGAATAAGTTGTTCAAAGCAATGGGGAGTATTTTGAGAGCAATTCATGGCAATATATCTCTTATCAAAAAGCATTTTAAAAATTTAAACATTTACTGTGTTTTTTGATCGTGCCACTTATACTACCATATCACATTCTGCCAAGCTCATCTCCAAAACCCCATGAACAGCCAAATTACACAGAACCTCGTTCTGGACCAGGGCTCTTTTATTGGGGAGGGCAGTGCTGAGGGTAGAATCCACGGCCTTATGCATGCTAAGCAACCTCTCCAAACCAGTGAATGACATTCTTGTCCCTGGGACACTTTTTTTCTTAATCTGTTAAAGGAAACGGTGTGGGGACCACCTCTTTATCAGCATCCTGACACTTCCCAGGGTTGTCATGAGATCTGAACAAAATGGCACAGTGCCTGAGGCTGGCACATGCTGCGCGCTTTCAGTGGACAGGAGCAGGAGTGAAGGCTTCTGGGATCAGCTCTGCCCAGTGTTCCCAAGGTTCGAAAGGACTCGGAGGAATAAAAGGAAACCTAGCCACAGAAGGACTGTGGAGCCCTTCTATCCAAAACACAAAGGACACTTAATGACTCTATTAGCCAAGGGGATCAAAAATAGCCAGGTGTATGGGATAAAAGCCAGGCAGGCAAATGTTCACAACTGTGGAATGCAGGGTGAAAGCGGGAAGGAAGGGCAGAAGTTGGTGTGCAGAAGGGATAGATGTCAGATGCTTTCAACTTCTCTGTATGTTTGCAATTGTTTATTTGAAATTGTTAGGGGAATAGACAACTCGCACCTTCACCATTGTATATGTGTTTTACAACACCTAGCGTTCCTAGGTTTCTGTAAGACATTCTGCTTACACAAGAGAAACCGGCAATGACGTGGAAGGGTGTAAACCGTGATTCTTAACCACTGCTGGCTCTAAGTCTCTGGGAGTCCGGGGGAAGCAGCTCGTCTAAGATTAGACACCGTTAAACTGCTGTGATCTCCCCAGACACAGATTTCCCCTGCCTCGCCCCTGCAAAATTAGATGTTGGGGAGGTTAACCTTTTTATATACTCCTCCGCTGTCTCAGATCATTAAAAATCTAGGGTGTAAATGTTTATTATTCTTGAATGGTGCATAAAGCAATTCCTACCAAACCAGCAAATTTGAGTTCTAATTAACACACTGATTAGAATGCACAGCTCTGTGGAAACAGCCCGACATGGGAAACCGGAGAAGCCAGGTGGAAGCTTGGAGGGGTGGCCTCCTGCCTAAACCACAGCTCCCTCATGGACAGCATGGGGATCACATGCGCCGAGTCTGGCTCAAGAGTTTCTTACGAGGACAGATAACTATAAACACACTTAATAGTAAAGAATCAAATGCTCTGAGAACTAATGCACAGTACGCTTCCGTATCATTACTAATTTACTGTGAGTAATTTTTGCACCTGTTTTCAAAAATAGCCCACGCTTCCTCTGGATAGTAAAACATAATTGCTAGAAATGAGAGTGTGGAATCTGGCTGTGTGCAACACGACAAGAAGGAGCTCAAGGGAAGGCAGGGCCTGCCTGAGCCTCCTCAAGGGAAGAGAGACCCTCTGGGTTCAGTGAGAACCTGGAGGAACAGAAAGAGTCAAAAGAAAGCTCACTGATAAAGAGAATTTCTGCTGACTCCCCTTTCCCACACACCCATGTTTCCATCAGGAACAACCGTTATTTAGAATGAGAAGTACTAAAAGGTAGGATAAAACAAGTGATGAATCTTTAGCCTTGTTTTATGAAGTTCATCAAAAGATACTACAGTACCATGAAAATGGGAATGGGAGAATTCCCATAGAATGGGAGAAAGTATCTGCAAATCATCTATAAGAAAAGGGCCTAAGGGGCCTGAGTATATAAACGACTATTTAGACACAGTAATAGACATATATCCCAATTAAAATTGGAAAAATGAGTTGAATAGACATTTTTCCAATGAAAGTACACAAACTTCCAATAAGCAAATGAAATGTTCAACATCCTAAGTCACGGGGAAATGCAAATCGAAACCACAGTGAGAAGCCACACCCCCTGTAGTGAGAAAGACAGTAACGAGTACTGGCCAACATGGAGAGACTTGCCCTTGTGCACGCTGCAGGCATTAAACATGGTGCAGTCCCTCTGGAAGTGTCTGGCAGTTGCTCAAAAAAGCTGAACACAAGAATTCCAATCTTCCACAAGCTACATTGGCATATAAAAGTTTTTAGCAGCATCATTTGTAACAGCCCCAAACCAGAAACAACCCACATGTCCATCAGTTCATGACTCAATAAACAAAATGTGGCATAACGTCAGTGGAAAATTACCTGGCAACTAAAAATGAAAACAGTGGTACATGCTACAACATGGATAAACCCTGAAAGCAAGGTAAGTGAAAGAAGCCAGGGACAAAGGTCCACGTGTTATATGATGCCATTTACATGACACTCCCAGAATGGGCAAATCCAAAGACTCTGAGTAGATCTAGTGTTGCCTGGAGCTTGAGGGGGTTGCGGGGATGCGGAGTAATGGCTAAGAAGTGCAGAGTTCCTCTTGAATTCTGGGAATATACTAAAACGCAGGAGGTTGTACATTTTAAAAGAGAATTGTATAGTTTGCGAATTTCATCACAATTAAAAAATCAGTTGTTCTGTTACTGCTTATTAATAGGTACATACAGTCAGATGATCTTCATTAAGAAGAAAGTTTAACTGCTCTGTGGTCTTCAGTTCTTCCAATATAACTTTTTGATTTCTTATCCTAACTAACCTATGAAAGAGCTGGGCATTTGAGGAGTGGTTTCTACCCATTTCTTCAGGCTTCAGTGTCTCAAAACAGAATCATCTACCCAGCTTCATCATCACAGATGGAAAAAATAATTGGACAATTCAATGACTGCTGACTGACTGACAAGCTTCCAGGCTCAAAACTAAGGGATTCACTGACGAGTGAGACGTAGGCCCTGCCTTGGGGATCTCACAGCTTACCGAGAAGACCGGTTAAAACAGAACACTATACACTAGTTCATTGCTAAGTTTTCCAACAGTGGGAAACCCTCCCTGCCCACTCAATTCAAGGCATGCACAACTTCCTGGAAATTGAACAGGGGCGGGCATCATTAAGTAGGGAAAGGAAGACAGGGTCAAGGGGAGGTGGTATGGGCTAAGCTCCTAAGCAGGAGCAGAGATGGAGAGAAGAGGAGGAGGAAGGCACTGAAAGGAGTTCCATGCCCACTTCAGGAAGAAAGGAGCTGGGAAGTGTGGCCACTGTTTCTCCCCATTTTGTGAGTTCCTGTTCTCAAGGGCATTCCGTTTTCACAGCAAATGGTTTCTCTGGCTGCTAATCCTGCCTGAGCTTGTGCTTGGGTTTCCCTTTTATGGAAGCTCCTTGGGAAAGAGCAATGCAGGGGACAACTGGGAGGAGACTGGAGATTTCTTTTAATCAGGGAGCATTGTTGAGGAAGTGATCTGGGGAGAGGGAAGGAGTCAATGGATCAGGGCTACATACAAAAAAATAGAAAGTGTGAGCCTCTCTCTCTGGTAAAATTACCAAATGGGAACCAACGGGCCAACGGCACAACTTCCAGTTGGGGCTGAGTGGCCTGGATAGGCTCAGCCTGCTGACAGCTCGGGAGCGTCTGGCTGGTCTGGTTTTCCAATCAGATGATGCTGCAGTACAAAAGTCACAGTGACCCTGCACTATAAAGTAAGAGGATAGTCGGGGATAGCTCCCCGGATAGCTATCCTCTAAGGATAGCTCCTCTAACTTTGGCTGCCATGAAGTATTTAAACAAATCATACGTTTTTTAAAATCTCAGAATCAGAGCAGTTAGATGCACACATCGGTACACCACTGCAAAAGCAATTTTTTATAGGTTTCTACACGTAAATGATGGGGTTCAGGACATGCTACCCCAAAATACAGCATGTTGGTATTTGAGAACGTAGCAGAAGCAGGAAGGTCACCCTCTTCTCCCCCTTCTGACCTTGCTCTGCAGCAGGTTTTAAGATCCTCAGGTGAGATCTATACCCAGGGAACGGCTACCCAAGAATCTGAACAAACAGGCCTAAGTGTCCCCCAGCTTACTACATCAGATCAGACCCTTGGCATGGCATATTTCTCCGTAACTGTCCATTCTTCATCAAATCTAGTATAAAAGCACACCAGTCTAGCCATTTCTTTGGGTCTTCATTTCTTTATAAAGTCTCCCATGTCTCATAAAACTTACATTAAACATTTGCAATCTTTTCTCTTATTAATTTGTCCTTTGCTACAGGAGCCTGAAGCCATGAACCCAGAATGGATGAGAAAGAGATGTTTTTCCTTCCATATATAAGCGCCCTGCTCAAATTATGTGTGTCATTTTGGCCATGTAATAGCTATAAGATGACTCAAAAAAGCAAATGGAAAAAGGATATCTTTAAAATATGAAGCCAAATTATTTACTTATTATTTTCCCCCTATTACAGGGGATTGAACCCTGGGCTCTGTATGTGCTGAACAAACTCTCTACCAATTAGGTACATTTCCACCTCATTTTAAAAATAACTTATTTTGAGACAGTCATGCTAAGCTGCCCAGGCTGACCGTGAACTTGCAATCCCTTGCCTCAGCCTTCTAGTAGCTGGGCTTCCAGGGGTGCACCACCATATCCTGCTGAAAAAGTATTTACTCAATATACTTCAATTTTCTTACAGACCATACTCCAATGGTCTAAAATCTCTCTCTCTCTTTTTTTTTTTTTTTCCCAGTACCAGGAATAGAACTCACGACCTTGCGCTTGCCAGGCAGGCGCTATGCCGCTGAGCTAAATCTCCAGCCCTAAAATCTCTTTTTATTGTGCTTGAACATAAACATGTGAAATTTTAGTCTTCTACTTCTGAATTTGTTCAAGAAGGGAATCATGAAAACGTAGTTACAAACTACTACATCAGCTGATCTCATGTTAAAGATGAATTGATTCTAACATAATAAATCAAGAACAATGTGGAATGCCTTGCAATGTTCTTCCCTCCCCACTGAGATTCCTTCTTGGCTTTACCAAACCGCCTTCATGGAACCTTACTGTAGTTTAAAGAGCAAGTTTCCCATCTGAAAGGAAGCAAGCAAACAAAACCACTCACATTTTCCTTTACTAGTTCCAGTGTGCAGTCTTGATAATTTCATTTGCCTGAAATTGTTGTTTTGTTTTATTTTAAATGACTAGCTACCACCACTGGAAGGAATTAATGACTGCTTTTAGAAGCCTGCCTTTCTCAAGTTACAGATTACAAAATGACAGATTCATTTTACACTGCTGAAATTGTGTACTCGAGTGACATCTTTCCAGATACTGCTATGCTATTCAACATGACAGAGCACATATCCGCACCGCACTTCAATTTCATGCCGTCGTTAACACAGACAATTTCTAAAGCTATCACACGCCCAGGTGTAGGATTTGAACTTGTTGGGTCAGGCCTGATATTCAATGCTAAATTGTTTTACAAACCCTAGACTTACAGTTTGGGATAAATCGGATGATTAAGAGAGTCCTTTTGTCTTGAGGTATACAATGTTAATCTCTGAAACTTAAGTTTTACAAACAGCCATGTGATAAACAGGCTTTGGAGGCTGTAACGTTCACCCCTGTGGTCCCTTTCGCTTGCTATGACAGAAATTTGAATACACACTTGGGTGCAATTACTGTTGCTTTGGTATAAATGTGCAGGTTCCCGCATGCTGGCCTGGAGGGAATTGTCTAATCTGTTCAGAATCGGAAAGCTGCCTTTGTATTCCTATGAGGAGGGTGGAAATAACCTTTTTCTCCTTAGACACTGCACAGGTTATGAAAGAGTCACCAGGGTAACAATGTTAATACTCAGGCTTCATGAATTCTACACATTCATTAGCACTAATTGATGAGGAGGGCGAGGACAGAAAGCTGGCACAGAACAGAAAACAAACGTCTACCTACACTTCACCAGAGCTGCCTTTAGAAGGCATCTGATCAAAGACTCTAAAAACTGAGCAGAAAACGAATGAGGCAGGGAGGATTGGCCTTTAAATGCTTTAAAATAAGATAATCCAGTGTGTTATCCTTTACACCTGCCTCCCAAAAGAACAAAAGCCTAAGATCCACTCTCAATACAGGTCACTCGGGTTCCAGAAGATGCTATTGTGCATAAGCCTCTCTGGCCTGACAATGTGATCCTGTAAACGGGGGATTAAAGGGGTCTCGGGGCCTTCCAACAGCAATAAGCTGGACAGGGAGTCTGGATTTCTTAACGCTTAAGATTTTATCTTCTCTGCTGAAAAACTGTAGGATCCGGAATTATAAAGGGTTCCATTTGTACTGTGGAAAT
Source organism: Chinchilla lanigera (assembly GCF_000276665.1). Classification (NCBI taxonomy): domain Eukaryota; kingdom Metazoa; phylum Chordata; class Mammalia; order Rodentia; family Chinchillidae; genus Chinchilla; species Chinchilla lanigera. Next base: position 10,353,193 of record NW_004955456.1, read on the forward strand.
TTCACTTATTATTGGGTTTGTGATTTTTTTTTGTCTTTGTTCATTTTTCTCCTATTTTAAGCCACGGAAAGTTAAGAAGGCCAACATTAGAGGCCATTTTGATAGGAAATGTCAACATACTTAAATACAGATTATTACACCTCGATAGAGTGGTTAACGGTTGTTTAGTATACGTCCATATAGCAATTCACTAATGTGAATAATGGAAACGAGGCAATGATACACAATTATTTTTTTTAAAAACACCATTTTCCACTGAAACATATGTGTAGTATGATAGCAAAGTAGTCCTTGGAAGATTTTCCTTATGAATGAATAAAGGTTTCTAATAAACACATTATATCCATGCAAAATCTTTACTATTTCTCCAAGTAGCATTTCTGGTGTTAAAATTTCTTCCATTCTCTTTCTGTTTTTTATTACAATGTGACAAGAATTTCCAAATTCACATTCCAAATCCACACCCCAAAACTGCACACTATAAACCCTGAGTCCTATTGAAACTAGCCCGGCTGTCTTCACTCCTTCTCCTGGATGCTTTCTTTAAGACTGAGTGCAATTAAAGGCAGTGCAACATATGTTTTTAGATTTGACTACCTCTAATAAGAGTAATAATGAGGATACTTCTGAGCGTGAAATTTCTCTACCTGAACCAACTAACACCAAACAAACAGAAGGATCTTAATCTTAAATTCTGGCCGACCTCTCAAAATTCTTACATCAGATCCATCAATCCCTACCAAATCTGACACACCAACTCCTCCTGGCAAATCTGCCCAAAGTAGAAGGAACCAGATTTAGGACACTCAGGAATGTCACTGCTTTGTCATTTGTTATGTAAATCTGTTACACAGAAAGTCCTCAGGCAGTTGCAGAATAAAAATGCATTTGGTGTTGACAGTCACAAAGGGACAGGGCGACTTACAGAGTTACTCCCAAATCTCATTCATTCTTACAATGTAATTCTCTTAAACAGTTGCCCTTATTAAAAGGGATTAAGGGCCTGCCACTCTATTTCCATTCTACCCAAGGCATCTTTTTAAAATAGGGTGTTGATAGTGCCAATGGAACGTTTCAAGGTGATGACATTTCAAATGGGCCCTCAGGGTGCTGACAAAGGACCTTCCCTTCCCTCCTGTTCAACCAGGGCATTCACGTCGCAGAAGATTTACCCTGGAGGAAAAGGGGAAACCATTCAGCGAGTCCAATTTAATTTGTCTAAGTCTTGAAGGGAAGGTCATTTCTCTGTCTTACTAAAAGGCCCAACCTCCTTGCGCTCCTCTTCAAAAGATCCATAAATCACTATGTAAGTAGACAAATTATAAAATATGATATAATATGCTACATAAATGCACCATACATCTTCATTTCTAAGACACACATTCACCTCTGCACATTTTAATGTTTCTGAAATCCAGACATGTCTTACAATCAACCCAGCAGTTTAACATGACAGTGTTTCTAACACACACTCCCAGGCCCACAAAGAACGAGTATGAAGTCACTAGTGCATCTTACGATGGAGGCAGTATGGTGTGTAATGCATGGGATTAGTGATAAAGATCCATTGCGTTAAGCCATATCAATCCAGGTTTTGAAGTACACTACCATTTTAGCACCAAACAAATAGAGAATTTCAGGATGGAAATGAAACCATCTTCCAAAATAAATGCATGCTAATAAATGAATAAATGCATGTTTTATTGCTCAGTGTCTTGCTTTTTGACAAGCTTACTATACAGAGAATCCAGTTACGGTTCTAGCTTTCTATATCCACAAGGTGATAAATCTAGCATGGAATCCAATTATTGATAAACACATATGAAAACAATTGAAGATATCCAAAGATCTCTACGCTTCCCTAAGATCACAGGCATTTAACATTTATACAATAAGTTCTCTACCTAAATATATGTGGAAAGGCCTATAACAAAATAGTACTTTCCAAGGTACCAGGTCTTTACTTCTGAGTTTTATTTTCTAGATAATGGCAACTAACTCATCGGTTTTACAAGCAGCCAATGGCCTGTAAATTAAAACTCAAGCTCACAAGTTTCTTTTATTGAAAATAAAAATACAAATAGGACTACCTAAGTATTCTTCTCTATGGCTCTGAAAGGCAGATCAAAACAGTTTCTCTGGGGAAAGAAACTGAGCTTTTTCACTCCCTTCAAGTGGACACAAAGCACTCTGTGCCTGACAGCCTGAACACTGGCCTGCCGGGGGTTAAGAAGGAAGAGCTCCTTCTACCCAGTTCCAGGGTAGACTAATTCACAGAGCAGGCCCCAGGGCCCTTCTGCCAGCCCAGCAGTCCCTGGCCGGTTCCATAGCCTCTCTGAGCCTCCAAGTGCCCTTGGAGAATCTATGATCAGGTCTAAACTCCCCTATCTTAGGGCTGGGGGCATCTCCATCTCATCTCCCATTACAACCCATGAAATTTAGCACCCAAAGGTGGTGAACTAAAGCAACTGCAGGGGATGCATGGAGTATACAATGTTCTTTTCAGTGCTCGACCTGGGTGGGGGCTGCAGGTCCACTAAGAAACCTTCAGTGGAAAGGTGCAGCAGGAAAATCTGTGAGGACATGTGCAGGGACAGACCACATGATTTATATCTAAACACCGCTCACCGCAGGGCTTCAGGAAGCTCCACGTTCTCCACTCCTCACTCCTCGCTTCTGACACCCCACTTCTAATTCTGATATCTAATTAAGCCAATTGTTGGTTTTAATCAACACTTGAATTTATTTTACAACACATTAAATTTAAATAGTAAATTAACTGAAGCTGATTTGTGAAAACTAAGTTACATGATAAAACACATCCATGCCGTGAGTCTTCAAAAATAAAAGTCAGAAAGTGCTGAAGGGCCTGCCTGACACCACGGCTCCCTAAAATCCATAAAACTGAATCGAAAATATACGAACATAATTCAGATCTTTTCGGAAGTGGAGGGTGGCTCTGTGTTTTTTAGGGTGATCCGTACAAAATTCTAAGAACAATGTTCTAACAGGCTTCATGATGTAAATGTAATGAGTACACCCAACTTAAGGTTACTGAGCCCCACTTCCCTTATCAATTAACCTGTCAACTTGCCAGTTGAGTCCAATTAGTCAAATCCCCTTTTAATGAAAAGATCATGCCTGAAGCAGTCTGCCAGTTCCAGGGTAGCTGGCAACTACTCTGCACCAAAAAAGGGGGGTGAATTCTTCGATTCTAATGAAATCCAGAGCTTCAAGAGCTCACTCGACTACATAAATCACAATTATTTACAGAACGGAAAGTACAACGTACACGCTGCACACATCCCCTGCCCTGTGGTCTCTTCCTATAGTATTTCAACATCATCCTGAAGCAGCTTCTTCTAAGCACCCAAAAGAAATACCTAAATAAACTGGACTCATGACAAATTTTGTTAAAATGAAAATCTAATTGGATAACAAACGCTATGATAAGGAAATCCACAGTGTAGGATACCTTCCAAGACAATCAGCCTGCACTCTGCCAAAGGCAGATATCATTTAAAAATGCAAAAGA
>NW_004955456.1:10357057-10363247 GCF_000276665.1 Chinchilla lanigera
AAAAAAAAAAAAAAAAAGCAAAAAGCTCATTACTAAAAAATAGCAACAATAAGAACAAATCACTTTGGAGACAAAGAATGTTCAGCATGAGTCATTAGATCAAATTATAGAACCACAGTTAACCTTCTTAGGTGTGATAAGGTTATTGACCTCATGTAAAAAAATGTAGGAGGTAAATATTGAGGTATGATACATTTAACTATAAAATGATTTAGCTAAAAAAAAAAAAAAAGAAGACAAATCAAATCTGGCAATAGGTTAGGAACTGGTGTATCTCAGGGAAAGGTATATAGTTGTTCATGATATTTTTCTTTCCCTGCTTCGGGGGGGGGGGGTTTATATTTCTGACACTGGAGAAAAAGGGGTGGAGTTTAAAGACGAAGTGATTGCGATCTGAGAGGTAACTGTCTGATTACTCCACTAAACCCTGAACTACTAAGGGCACCTCAGTGTCCAACGTCCCTCACACAAGTAGGCACCCAAATATCTGGCAGTGGGTGGATGGACAAAAGACTGAAATTGTGACTCTGGCATGTACCACTCAGGCGGTGTTTGTCGGGTCATCTCACTGGGGTCTCTGTAAAGCAATGTGAAAATGAAAATGGCAAGGAACGCCTTGTTGAAAGAGCTTCTCAAAATGCAGGCAAAAGGCCACCCTGGAAGCTGGACAGATGCACAGCTCTGGCTGCTGCCTGGGAAGTCCACTGTGGTCACCACCACTGTTTGACTACAGGCATCTGGAACCCAAAGGACTTGGATAAGTACAAGGCACCAGGGGCGCAGGATGCTCAGCAAGAGGCTACTGGACGCCTGTTTTACGGGCATTTCCACTCTGTGCGCACATTCTTTTCTTCCTCTTTCCTTCTCAACAGTCAGTACTGCGCTGGTTCTGCATTCCCAGAACATGGATTCACAACTGTCTCAACCTGTCTCCCAGCTGCAATCTAACACTCCAGATAAAGTCCTTACTTTTGCAGTTTCTAAGTGATCGACGGCTGTGACAATGACAGCCTTGTAGGCCTCTCTGCCCATTTAGAAAGAATGTATTATATTAAGGGCCCAGCCGAGAAGCCAGCATATATTTAAAGCCCAGAAAATGGACCTATTATAACTACTAGATAATGAAAAATGCCTGAGATTGAAAAGAGCAGGTCCTTCTTGTTTTCAACTAAAATCATTCAGACTTACAGAGATGAGGACATTCCAGGGGTCTTACGGCTATTCCCCTTGTATGCATGTACTACCTCACAAGTATTCCTCTGCTAGTTGAGTGTATGGGATACACCTGTAAACCCAGGACTCTGGGAGGCTGAGGAAGGAAGTCTGGGCAACTTAGCAACTTGGCAAGACCACATCTCAAATTTCAAAGAATAAAAAAGATCTGGAAAGTAGCTCAATGCCAGGGCCCTAGGTTCACTCCCCAGTACCGGGGCGGATAACCCCTTCCTGATCTTTCCCAGTGACCTTTCCGTTTCCCTTTATCATGCTCCAAGACACACACTATCTCTTCCCATTATCATCTGATGTCAGACAACCTGCAAACTGAGAGGGAACTGAGCTTGAACTGATTTCCAAGCAAGCCTCTTTTAAAAGCACAGCGTTGAGTGGTGTAACCTAAAGTTGTGGGTGGGAATCTGCATCAGAAGGAATGCCTCCACTGCTACCACCAGCTCTCCCAGGGACAGCAGACCCGGGCTGGAGGAGGACAGGCAGGACTCCCTGGGGAAGAGGTGTGGTGTTGAAGACCAGGACAGCACTTTTCCGGGCCAACCCGGCCTAAGGGGTGGGATGAGGTGAAAAATAAGGGGAAAGAAAGATCCGTACCAAGCACTTCCCTCTTCCTACACTGCAAAACAGGAAGAGAGGAAGAGAAGACCCCTGGGAAGCTCTCACACAGCTCTCTTCTGGGCAACAGCAGCTCGCTGCCGCCCCTACAAAGCCCTGTGGATGTGTGGGGGCCTCCTTGCCTGGGGCTTTTGAGAACAGAGTGACCAACTGACTGACTCGCACCTCAGGTATTCCTCCCAGCAGCCAGAGGCTTCCCGCTACCTGATCCTCTTCAGGCTTATGCGTATTAAGGCAAGCATAACTTTAACTTTCACCAAGTCTCCCTGTTAGCCTGGTGGCATTAAAAATCAGAACAGAACAAAACAAAGCGAAAAACAAGCAAGCTTGATGGTGACCTTTGGATCTGCCTATAAGTAATAAACTCTGAGAAGGTAATGATTTGGATTTGGGCAGGAAAGGCTAAGTACATATTAATATTGACTATTTTAAAAGTAAGAGATAGTAATTAAATACTTTTAAATATTTTAAAGTAAGGGAAGGAAGCTGGACATAGTGATGCTCACCTTTAACCCTAGCACTCTGAGAGGCTGAGGCAGGTAGGTCTCAAATTCAAGCCTAGCATGTGAAACTTAGTGACGTAGCTAAACCCTGTCTCAAATTAAAACAGGGGCTGGAGATGTGGCTCAGTGCAAAGGGCCTGGGTTCAGTCCCCTGTGTAAAAGAGAGGGTGGCGGGCAAGTGAAAGAAAGAAGAGGAGGAGGAGGAAAACAGCACAGTAAAGCAGAGAAAGGCAAAATGGGACATTAGTGAGAGGCTTGGGAGAAGGCTGAACTCTTCTGAGAGGCCCGAACTGTACTTTTGTAAGATAAATTCTCATTTCCTAGGAAGACCCAGAACTCTACAGTTTAATCTCTGGTCACTAAGCGAACTCCACCTCTTAGGAAACACCACCCTAAATTACTTCCTGAGACAGAAAACAATGAGATAAGGAAAAGCAGCAGGAAGAACAATCAGACCGTCCTCTGGCGGGTGTAATGCCTCACAGTCTACACTTTTCCACTCATCTGCTGTTAAAAACGTGGGCTTAGAAAGCCTGAGTGAGGTGACCCTTGTTTGCTCTAATTCAGGAGTCCCCGCTTGGTATTTGAGGGAAAGACGAAGTGTTTCAGCTGGCGAACAAGCCCTTTACAGCTACGCAAGCCCAAGTAAATACTTTAGAGGGTGATAGTTGGATGTACATTCCTGTAATCAGACTGACATTTGGAAAATCCGCTAAGGACTCGGGAAGACGGAGCTGCTGACCTCTGGGTGTGGCACAGCGAGGAGCTGAGTGTGAAGTAGTTAACTAGATACATAACCTGGGCCACTCACTCCGCCTCTGTGGGTCCAAATGGTGTATATAACCCACACACCTCCAAAGGCTGCTGTGAGCGGCCCCCGTCCTCCCGTAACCTACGCACAGTGACCAGAACCCCACTTGGTTCAGAGCGAGCCAGGACTGGATAAATGACAGCTATCACCACTAATGCGCAAAAACACTTCAGCAAGCTTGGGCGATCACTAGGGACACGTCATGTCCTGCTTGCAGGGATACCCCAGACTCAGGACTACGCAGAATAATTATTAGCAGCAGTCACTTTGCCCTTACAAGTGTCCAGGTGTAGACAATAATTACAGAGTCGCTAACTATCACCAAAGAGATATGCGAGTGACAGATACAGGAAGGGGGACGAGCGGAAGATACCAGAGAGTTTCTTTGGTTCAAGAACTTAGAAAAGATGCGGGGCTGTATCTCACTTCAGAGAATGGAAAAAAGAAAATGCATGAGGAGGGCAGCGGGGATGAAAAATGCAGGTACTGTGACTGTAGAGGCCTCTGGGAAGCAGGCACACACCTGACTGCTCCATCTGCAACTGGGAGAGGGAACCGCAGCTCTGCCAGCACAGGTGCCCTGGGTCTTTTCCACAAAGGGCCCCCGGGGTGGGGGGAAGAGAGGGTGGTACGGGAAGCTCCCATGGAACCAGCAGCAGCGGAAGGGGGCAACAGCGAATGAATGAGTGGTGGGGTGGGGCCTGAATGCTCCAGCTGTTTCAAGAGTTAGGTGAGGTTGGAGGGTGCAGATGTACACCACGTATCTCCACAGATCCTCAGCGCAGTGATTTGCTTTTCTACGAGAACATTCAACAGCCCTAGGGCAGGAGTGGGGGAAATATGATGCCTGGGATCTTTACTGAGATTGGCAGTTAGCAACTGGGTACAATGGAAAACCCAGCATGAGCAGTGGTGAGGACAACTTTAAAATAATTGCCTTTTGGGTTCAAAAACTTCTGCGTGGTTTGTTTTTTTTTTTTTCTTTAAGAATCAAAGTGGCTTGTGGCTGGAGATACAGTGGTAGAGTACATACTTGGCATGTCCAAGGCCCCAGATTCCACACCCAGCACCACCAAGAAAAAAGAAAAGAGAAAGACAAAGAAGAAAAGTGGCTCAACAGCAATCGTTTGCCAAAAGAGGGGTCACTGCCATGAAGCTGATCAAGATATGGAGCCCAAGATCAGCAACATGTTAGGTGCAAGCTTGAGAGAAAACTCGAAAGTGGGCTGGGATGTCAGGCTTCGTAAGGAACAAGCACAGCCAGGTGTGGCAGTGCACGCCTGTAATCCCAGCACTTGGGAGGCTGAGGCAAGAGGATCACCTTGAGTTTGAGGACAGCCTGGGCTATGTAATGAGTTCAAGGCTGGTCTGAACTACATGGTGAGACACCTGTGTCAAAAAACAAAACAAAACAAAACAAACTAAGAAAAAACAGGCAGAGGCAGCATGGGCTTAACTAGGGATGACAGCTCTTTTTCACCCACCTGCTAGGAGATCCATTTTCTCTCCCTGCTATGTACAAATACACACACTATCAAAGGCTGCTCTGAAAAGCCAAGTGTCACAGTTTAAACAGTTTCAAATCTCACACACTCAACCTTCCTTAAAATGAAGTGGCTGGGTGTCAGGACACCGAGAACAAGGCTGTTACCATGTGCTCAAATGTTCCCAGGCTAGAGCTGCAAAGCCACTATCTCCGCTCTGAATATGGTGCAGGCAGTATGAGAAACGATGCTGTCAGTAAGAGGCATTTAATTCATCAAATCGACGTTCCCTATGCCCCACTGGACTGAGATGGCACAGCAGGCAGGACAAAGAGCAGGAGATGGCAACAACTCATTTTGTCCCCTGCCACTCACAGGACAGTCTTTTCACATGTAAAAGCCTACTCAGCCAGGCGTGGTGGCGCACACCTGCAACCCCAGCATTCTGGGAAGCTGAGGCAGGAAGATGACAAGTTGGAGCCCAGCCTGTACAACTTAAGTGACTCAACCAGACCTTGTGTCAAAATAAAATAATTTAAAAAGGGCCGAGGATGTAGCTCAGTGCAAAGGCCTTGGGTCCAATCCCCAGCATGACAAGAAGCAAGAAAAAACCCTACTTGGCTAAGCTACTGCACGAATCCAACAAATCAGCATATGTAGTCCCTGGCGCACTCCAGGCACTCCCTGGATGTAGACATTCTCCCATTCCTTTCCTGCACACCCAGTCAGGATCAGCAGATTATCTAATCAAGCCAAATAAGGAAGAAGATCCAGGAAGAGCCAGGCTTCTCTTTGCTTTCTTCAATCAAGTCCCTAAAACTCTGGTTATAACTTAAATTACAGGGCTCAAAAGAACTTTCAGAATGTCACATTTTAATTCCTTTGGGTCCAATACTCATTAATTATAGTCCGATCTTGTACAAAGAACACTGCTGATCGCCACAGGAAGGGAGAGGGTGGATGACCTCAGATTCAGAGGAAGGGAAGAGGACATTTACAGTCCAGGCAGGCATGATGCAGAGGTGTCATCAGAAAGCTGCACACCTTGGGAAGGTGGGAAGGCTTCCTGGAGGACGTGGCACTGCAGAGGAGCTGTGCAGGACAAGAATGACTTTGAATTTAGAATGAGGCATTGTTATGGGCTCTAGGTCTTCACACATGTGTGCATGAGCTCATTTGGTAGTGTTCTCTCAATAGCATTCTAATTTTTAGACATTTCACCCCTTCAACTGAAAAATACAAGCCATGTAAGAAAGCCTCAAAGAGTTTTAAAAAGTCTACCTTAAAAAAAAAAATGCAAACAGAGAAGCATACGGGTTTATTAATAAAATCTGGCAGGGTGTCAACTTCTTTCTCAGAAAGCTTGCAATTAAAAGGAAAAGAAGCATTTGTCTTGCCTTTCCTGTGATTATATTTGAGGGTAACCAGGGTATTACTTGATGAGGGGAAGCTCCGCTGTACAGTAGAATTTCAGTCAATAAATATGGAATACTGGTAGAAAAATCTCCCTTTTGCTATCTCTAATGAAATACTGAAGGGGCTGGGGA
>NW_004955456.1:10363362-10369399 GCF_000276665.1 Chinchilla lanigera
AAAAAAAAAAAAAAAAAAAAATAGAAATACTGACTCTGACAAGCACCACCAATACATGTTAGTACATGGAAAGTGCTAGATTGACAACTGATGGTCAACTTGTAATACTCAGATGAACTTAACCAGGGTGGTGCTTGGTGAGGGAGGCCCACCTGAGGCCATAAGCAAAAGAGGCAGAATGAGAGAAGCTGTGGTAGGCTTTTGGAAGCTGGTAGAAGCTGTTGAGTACTGTTAGAAGCTGTAAGAAGCTTGTCATGCTGGCTTTCCTGATGAACTCAGCTGTTCTCATCCTCTAAGGAACTCGGCACCTTGTTATCGCTGAGAATGGCTTCGGTTCACTTTGGGGGAGCTGTGGTCCTCACTTTGAGCATCGCTTCCTCACTCCAGAGGGGAAGATGGAACACTGTTCAGTCTCCTGGAACAGCTTGTTGTATTGGCTTGCTTGATGGGAACTCGGCTGTCCTGATCACTGGAGGCGCTCAGCACCTCACTGTTGCTGAGGATGACTGTGGTACTTTTTGGGGGAATTCTGGTTCTTACTTTGTGTGTTGCTTCCTGGCTCCAGTGCAGACCCCTCAGCCTGCTAGCACAGATCCTTCATTCTGCTGGCACAGACTTTCTAGCTTCCACCACTGACCTTTGGGCCTTCCCCATGCAGATCCGTGAAACAGGCCTACGTAAGGTATTGTTATGGGCTCTAAGGTCTCCAGTTGGACTTGTGGGAGGCACTGTTATAGGCTCTAGGTCTTCAGTTGGACTCATACAGGACATTATTGTGGGATCTTGGCCCTCAGCTGGATTCTTTGGTCTTTAGTGTGTGGGCAGATTTCCTGTACTCTTTCTTTGTATATGATTCTTTGTGTGACTATTATAAATAATCTTATAAAATATATGTCCTGTATTGTATTGTTCCCTTTGCAAAACCCCAAACTACGATAGGAGGTTGATAGTGAAGTTTCCAGTGCAGGTATCAGGTTGATATAACCTCAGCTTACCATATGATTTGGGCCTCAGTAGAATCTATACATTTATGTGGTGTGTGGGTATGAAGCAACATGAAGCACACTGCAGTAGCTATGAAGTTTTCACACCAGAAAGTCTAATCAAAGCTCTAGGGCCAACTGCCATTCCCAGAAAATGAGAGGGACAGAAGAACAAGCTAAATGACCCCATGAGGGCTTTCAGAGTATGGCATGGTCTACAGTGCAGCTGAGCTGGTTTCTGCAACAAGTTAATGACTTGAAAGAACTGAGGGGCTTGAGAGAGGGTGGACCACTCTAAAACATAAGCAAAGTGACCCTATACCTGAGAAATGCTCTAAAATATTTCAACAGTAGCCAGGCATGGGAGCACACCCCTATAATCCCAGCACTCTGGGACACTGATGCAGGAGAATCACAAATGCAAGCACAGCGTGGGCAAACAGCAACTTGGGGAGACCCTGTCTCAAAGTAAAACATAAAGGCTGGGAAGGTGGCTTAGCAAGAAGGCCCTGAATCCAAACTCCAGTACCACAAAAACAAACAAACCCAAAGTTCTTTAGCAATAAAGAAAAACAGGGGGTGACCTCTCCAGCTTTTTTATCATCTAAACATAACTAAGGCAAAACCTTGATAAATATAAATTTGGAAAACCAGGCAGATATGGGGTTTTATTTTTATGTTCTATGTTCAGTGAGGTTTGAAATTTTCCACTTTTTGAAAAGCTCCTGATTCAAGAAAAAATTCAACTCACTTTCTTGTGCAAATCTTTGCACTTGTAATACATATTTTACATGTCTCTGAGCTGATGATTTGGATATTCCCTACTGGCAAAGGCATTTACATTTGAGGAGTTTCAAGGGCTAGGAATTTAGGGCTTGCCTAGCATGCATGAGGCCCTGGGTTCAATTCCTAGTACTGTCAAAAAACTAAAACAAAACAAAAAATATCTTTAGCTCACTTTGCAAAGTTTCAAAACATGTCTATCCCAGGATGGTGTAGCAGACCAGAAACATCAGAAACCTGACTGCTTGTGAAAGACTCAAGTTTCTGAGCCCTACCCTAGACCCGCTGAATCAGAAACATCTGAGGAGGAGACCCAGCAACCTGTGTTTTAACACGTCTTCTAGATTAATCGTTCTGATGCAGGCTACAGTTTGAGAATCACTAACGCCAACACAGCTAGTCTTGCAAGATGCCTGTTGTTGAAGGACATCTAAAAAAGCTTTACTGTTTAGGTGGTGTCCCATAACTTCTTTGGGTATCACAGGGTGGTGGGTGTGTTTCAACTTAACAGACATAATTCTATACCCTTAAAACCTTGTGATATTTCTCATGGAAGGGAAAAAATATTTCAAAACATTACGGTCCATTATTCTATATCCCTAGATAGTGCAGTGTAATACAGAATTAACACAGTGCTTAGTTTACAAAACAATTACGCACGCTCACAGCCCATTTGCCCAGGACATATGCATTTTGTGTTGTGATGACCTTTCATACACATGGCAGGCGGCCACCTGTGATGCAGTACCTGTTGAGCAGGAACCAGATAGAACAATCTGTCTTTGAGAAGCAGATGAGCGAGTTAGCTCCATATAACATGGGCCTGAGGTCATGGTTCCAAATCTCACTCAGCTTAGCATAGTGCTCACTAAAGGTTTGGCATCTGCGAACCACCCCATGCCTAAGTAGGACAGTTCACAAGAATAGAGTAGAAAACAGAAATCCACGATTAGAAGGACGACTGTATTCAATAGTAGGTGCATAGTGTCAATTTAAACAGATCAGGTATATCTGACATCTAAAAGAAAAACAAAACAAAACAGCCTGCCCACCAACACACAGATGAACACGCTGCTCGAGATGGCAGGGATTTTACAGAGTGATTCTCTGGATCACCTGAACATTTACAAAACCCTCATTGCCAGTACGCTGTTCCGCGTGTGCACACCGGCGGCTGTCTGCTTCAGAATTACCCAGAAGGCTTGTTAAAAGACACAGCTGGGCCCTGCCCCTGAAGTTTCCAGCTGAGTAAGCCTGGGTAGGGTCCCTGAGATTTTACACACCAAATTCTCAGGGGGCAATGATATTGCTGATCCAGGGACAGAACTGCAGAACCACTGGTCTAGACCCACTTCTCCACCTGAATTCCTTCTACCCAACTCCTTTTAGTGGTGAGTTCCTCATCAGCAAAAGCTTTGTCTTGCCCTTGTTCTACAGAATTAAGTGGCGGGCCAGAAAGCCAGTTACACACCCAGAAAGGAAGGAGCTGGTTTGAACTGCCAACCTTCTTTAAGCATGCTAGGTAGTATTTCTGCTGCTCTTCCTCAAATGAGCTCTAAAGGATTAACAGAGAAAACCCGGGGAAGGCGTATGAGTGTGTATGTGTTGTGGCCAGTTTTTGTCACAAATGCAAACGGTCACTGGCACTCGGGACCCTTCTCCACAGTGAGCCCCACCTGCCGTCAAACTCAGCCCCTGCCTGCCTCCCGCCCTCCAACTCTATGGTGTCAGCTGTTCACCTGTATGGAAATGACAGCCGCTTGTCACACGCTACATGAGAGGCCTCACTTGCAGCAGTAACTAGCATGCCATTTCCAAAGCTGTCATTCTCTGGTGTCAGCACAACCTGCTGTTCAAAGATTTGCTCTGACACGAACCAGGCAGCGCTGTGACTGTTATTGCCGCGGACTCTTCTGTGCTCCGACACCGATGGCAGCTGCTCGGTGCCCAGGGTTTGTTTCACCCAATTATTTGTTTGTCACTTGGAAGCCCAGGATGTCGAGCAGGTATTGGGGAGGTATTTTTGGCCTGATGCACACGCAGAAAGCATAATGAGGCCCTCAGGTGAAGGTCTGTTTTGTCAGTCAGACGCTAGGATGATGTGCAGTGGAGGAGCCTGAGTAGCAATTAGGATATTTGAATAAGATAAGATACCTGGCAGGGTGCTGAGAAGGCTCAGAAAGTCAGCTTTAACTTTTAAAATGCCAAAAAACCCTTACAGTAGGCAGTTTTCAAGTTCATCTGGGAGCTCATACCAGAGGAGGAACGGTAAGAACTGTCTTTCTTCCACCCAGAGGCCCTGAGAAGGAAAGAAGGCTGGAGCTAAGCATCAGCTAGACCCCACCGGAAGCTGTGCTTTGGGAGTGAGGCTGAGGCTGCGGCCAAAGAGGGGTGATGGGTCATTTGGCCAAAGTAGTTACTTAAGCGGGGCCAGGCCAGGGAGGAGACGGACAGCCATCCTCTACGAGTTATCCCTGAGCTGCCTACCTCACCGGGAGTCTCCCCATCCCACACGGGTATAAAGCAAGTTTATTTGATGTCTAGCATCTTGGGCAGAGACCCATTGCACAGGATGATCTGACCCACAGTCAACTGAAAAAGACAAAACCACAGAATTTAGTTTATAACCTATTAATATACCACCAAAGCACACAGCTGCAGCGCCCCGCTCCTAACCTAGGAATTTCCCTTCTAAGGTTCTCACTGTCTCATCTGTGACGCTCTTCCTCTCTGCAGTTCTCAATCTCAGAGACTGAGGCAGTCCAGCCAGGCGGCATTTTCCTAAATACACACCACGGATAAGGTACTGATACAGTTAACCCAGCTTCTCCTTGAATACATTTGTAATTGTAGCCGTGTCACCTATTGGGGAATGTCAAGGTACTCCAAGTAACATTTCTTTTTTGTTATTCTAAAACTTTTCCCTGATACCAGCACACTGTGGGTAAAGCTACAATCCAAGGACCACGCAATGCAGTTTTGAGACAACCAGGTTAACTATTATCCTCACTTCCACCGAAAGCAAAGCAGAAGTAAGACGGCTTGGTCAGGAAGACCTGCATTAACTTTTGAAGCATCAGCTCTGATGAATGCCTTGGTGTGAGAGAGTGGGCTGGCAGCTGAAGACCCTGGGAGGTGGCAACATGATCAAGAGTGGCTGGTCCAAGCCTCATTTGAACTTGGTAGTCCAATGAGTCATCTCACAGACAAGCTGTCCTGGGGTACTCTTAGACGTGTAGCTCTGTCCCCCAGTCAGGGACTCCTAGCAATCCTTTCCTGGGAAATGGTGAGAGTGATCATAGTCACTCCACTTGAGAAGTAGAAAGGAAGCCTGCGCCTAAATACTTTCATATACAGAGGGGTTTTACGAACACTGACGAAGCAGATAAAACCCTTCTTTACCACCACCCAGGATGTGGACAGGAGAGAAGGAAGACTGCACTATTACTCTTATTCTGGGGTTAACACCTAACAGCTGGTGTTTGAATTGAAGCGGCTCACCCTCCTTTTCTCCTCCCTCACAGTGAGGGCTCAGTGGACCTCCTATGAGACCTTTCTTACAGAGAGGCAGTCTCTCCTGGAGAGGAGAGGGAAACCTTGTTCGTGAATTCTCACAGACTCAGTCCTGAAGTTTGCTAGGGGCTCCTTTCAAATGCAAGCGTTCCCAATCTCATTCAGGCCCTCAGGAAAAAATGTGTGCCCTCTGCAGAGCTTCTGGTTCCCAGAGGGCCTAGCAGTGGTGGTGAACGGGCCCATTTTTCTTTTAACACAAAAGATGTTAATGGTAAGTTGTTTTTTCTTAACTAAAACCTCAGCGTTCAGGTTTAATTGGCACGCGGGCACTTTGTGATGAATAAATGGGTTCTGGGTTGCAGGTGGGCACTAGGTCTCTTTGCCATCACTGGCCTAGAGCACCGTAACACAAACTGGCTTTGAGACAGAGTCCCAGAGTCCACCCGACTTTCTTAGGTTAGTGACTAGAGAACTGTCGGATGTTCAGATTTGCTCAAGTTACCAGAAGCCTCCTCGGCCCCCAAAGAAGCCACACAGGGCATGAGCCTGAGTTTCCTCGCCCATCTGCTCCCTGTAACATACCAATCATGGCAAGACTTTAAACAACGAAATCTAACTGAGAAAACAACATGAAAAGAGGCTTTACACTAGGGCACTACACAAATCTTCACAATGCTCCCCAGAATCTTTGCAACAGTTTTGTTAGCAAATTTAACAATGACATCGTTTTTTTAAAAGGGAAAACTCAAAGGGGGGGG
>NW_004955456.1:10369779-10383442 GCF_000276665.1 Chinchilla lanigera
AAAAAAAAAAAAAAAATAGTAACTGACCTCTTTGCCATTACAGTATGTCACTTAAGAATTTTCCTTGAGCTGGGCCCAATGGTACACTCCTGTTAATCTCAGCACTCTGGGACGCTGAGGCAGGAGGAGCTCAAGTTTGAGCCCAGCCCACGCAACTCAGCAATGTAGCGAGACTCTGTCTCAAAATTAAATATAAAAGAAATGAACTGGGCATGTAGCTCAATGTGAAGGCCTTGGAGGTCAATCCCTGGTGCCTGCTTAAAAAAAATAAAAAACAAAAACACAAAGTTTCCTTCAGTATCTTTAAATTCTTACTACTCTGGTCGCGCCTTATTATGTGATCAGTGCTCAATAATTGTTTAACAAAACAGTTACTGTCAATACGGCTTCTACTTAGAGCCAACTGAAGAAATACAGGGAACAACCGCAGATAGACGCCATGATTTATCAGCTAACACATTCTGATTCAGAAGAGGGCTCCTTGGTGAACCCAAGTTTCTCTAAGAGGTTTAAAGATAAAGATGCCTTGACAGGAGGTCCAGCAGGACTGGGGCTTTCCAGGAGTGGAGGTTTACCAGAGAAAACCCTTTCCTGCTTATAAACTGATAATGAGAAAATGATGTCAGCTTGGCTAAAATTAGGTTTTAGTGTTACTCTGCAGAGAGATGTGAAAGGTGATAGATAAGAGAGGGAAAATGTTTTCCAAGTGGCTTTTAAAGGCATCCAAATATAACCGCCTCCCACATCAGTCTATTAACGGGCACACTTGAGACATTTCCCTCTTCAAAAGGACTCTCAGAAAAGCAATGATGTGCTCTTAACATCCTCTTTCTAATACAAGGTTTACGAGGGTCAGGGAGGCCAACCTGAATGCCCACAGAACACCACTCTCTGTGAACAGCACCGCCTGCCCCTGCAGAGATTTGGGCCCCCTGTGTATATCACTGGTTGCCAGGGAAATGCCCCTGTTAGAAAATCCCAACTTATTACTAACGAAACTTTGCTGAAAAGTGAGGATCAGTTCACGGATAGGCACAGCAGGGGGCATGGAGAGCAGCAGCGTGAAGAAACATGGTCCGACGAGAAGGTGAGGACATGGAGGTGCCCTGCTGGCACACAGCGGCAGGACAGCTTGGGTCACATCTAATCGGATAATGCAAGACATGCTGGGATGCTGGGTGTGGGAAAGTCCTGATGAGAACTTTCATCATCAACACGGAGTGCCCACTGGCCTGCAGAGAATACAGAGTATCTTGGGAGGACGTGGGGAGAAACGTTAGAGGGGGACCCTTGTCTGTCTGGGGTTCTTTGACAGTGTCTTCTCACGGCACTTAGTTCCCTAAATCCCAGTCACTTCATCCAGTTGTGTGGACCTTTCCTATTTTATTCTCTGCCATTTTCCACAGGGCCTACCTGAGTGCGTGCCTTGGGGTCAGCTGGAACTAATTTCCACCACTAATGGGAGCTGTGTCACCTTGGGCAAGTTAATCTTTCTGAACCTGAGCTTCCTGATTTGAAAAAATGAGTGAATTACATATAAATTGGCTTCAAAACTACCTGGTAGAAAACAGGTCCTCACTAAATGCCAGGCATTCATATGCAACTTCCTGTTGCTCGCCTATAGGTACAGATGCTAGCTCGAAATTATTTGCAAAACAGAAGAGTTGCTGTGAAGATCAGCCAGTATAATGTATGTAAAATACTCAGCTCCGTGTTTAATTAGATCAAAACACAGGGCAAGGTAGTGTACTTTACATATAATTGCTTCTCATAGCAACTATGTGAGAGAGGTTGGATTATTCCCATTTTACAGAAGAAAAAAACGGTGCTGATTTAAGTAGCCTCAAATTCCACAGGTACTAGGTGATGCAGCCAAGATTCAAGTCTGCACCCATGTGAATCTCAAATTTAAAGCCCATGTTCTGACTGAACACTACATCACACACTGCCATGCCGTAGTTCCTCTGCGGCGGATCCTGTATGCTTCCTCCAATTAATTATGCAGAACCTACACATCTGATCAGTCCAACAGTTATTCTTTTCGGATGCAGGAAGTCATTTCTGCATTCTAAAGCAGCTTTTCCATTAGTCCCTCAAAGCCAGCAATAAGCTAAAGCAGGTAAAGAATAAGGAAGCAATTAATTTCTTGAGGACTTAACTGATCTAACTTAATAGGGACTAAGCAAATGGCTGGTGGTGAAATAGGTCTCTAACAGAGAAGTCTGCTGATTTTATCACCTAGGCTATGCAAGCCACTCCCATCTGTTTGCATTAACATAACAGGAAGGGACTTTAGGAATGACCAGTGGCAGACTCTCTTGTGTTAGGTGTTTATTTTCTCTTTCTTTCCAAATCTGTGGATCCCTCTCCCACAGCGCAGGTTCCTGTGGGAGCAGTTTCCCTCCCCTTCCACTGATGGCAACTTTGGTCAAATGACTCGCTGCACCCACCACTTTTAAGCTGCAACTTCAGGAGGCATTCTACAGATCTGGCCATTCTTTCCCCTCTCCCAGGACGGATGGGGCTGCTCCTTTAGCTGAGTCCGCAGAGTAAAGACAAGAAAAGCATCAGCACATCCACGGCTGACGCCCAGCTAATGTTAGCTCTTCCTGGTTGTACCACACTGAGCTCTTTTGCCACTGAAGCAAAATGTACAAAAACAGACTAATGGACACCTGATTAATTGATGTAGAAGAGCCAAACCTTCCCTCAAGAACCAACATGTCCAGGTGTACTGCTGTATACTGCTAAACGGTTTTGATAGAAAAGCCCACAGGACACAGTGAGTGGGTCTTTGACCTAAACCGTTCCAGCAGCAGTGTATTTATTTTCCAACGCTTGGGTTCAGTTCCTGATGAGGCTCACACAAACGGAAAGAGCTGCACATAAGACCCCCAGAGACCTGCCAGAGCACTCCATGGGGAATGGCTTCTTCCACTCCTATCTACAGGCTTCGGGGGATAAAAAAAATCGTTTCTAGTAGAAGAACGAGTGGCACAGCTCTTAGGACTAGCTTTCTTCTGAGAGGTAAATGAATCTCCAAATACCAGTGCATGGACCACTATATATCAGGCCTTGCAATACACTTCCGGTACATTCCAGCAAGAACAACAAACCAGAGTCAGTCTGCGGGTATGGGAATCCAATGGGGACAGGGGGGAAGTAGCCCCAGAATCTTCCTGGTCAATTCATAAATTCTCTTCAATAGAGAGCTATTTCTTCTTTTTAAAGCATAGGCCAGGCAAGTAGGTAGAAATGCTTTGATGCTAGCTCCAGGCTAAATAAAAGACAGCTGAGCAAAAGTTCAGGCACCATGAAATTAATAAAATCACTGTTGCGCTGGCTCCACCACAGGTTCAGGAATAAACTGGTAAAAACCCAAAATGCATAGAGCAGATTACTCAAGTGGGAATCAATCATTTTCTCCACTGAAGTTTTCTTGCATTTCCTTATACAGTATATTCCCTGGATTCATAATGCACCAAAGTTGCTTCCTGAGACTGAGCACTGCCTGGATTTCTGAGTAATTCAGACAAATTCTGTTTGTTAAATAAATTCCAGGCAAGACTGTATTTGACTTATGCACGGGGAAGGAAAGAATTCTTATGCAAGCTGCAAAACAATGGAGTTTTATCTTATCTGAGGAACTTATTGCCGCTTGCCTGTGTGTGTTTTACTGCCAAAATAAAATAAATTGAATCAGCTCTCACATAGATAACATGCTCTTTCCTAACTCATACTAATTGCTTGGCTAATTGATGTTTGTTGAACTTTCTCCATTTCATTGAGTGATTAGGTACAAAGCTAACAGTTGACATCTGTAGGCGCTTAACTGGCGTCTGTAATTACTGTTAATGTTAAATAATTGTTAGTTAATTGGAGTGGTAACTGACTGAATGGAATCCAGATTGTGAAGCAAAAAGAAACCTAGTTAAATAAACATACATTTTCAGAGAAAACAACATTTCTCTGTAGTTGTCAGAAACTAGAAATACTCCAGAGGCCATGGGATAGCCACAGGCGCGCTCCATACAAGAAACCACATGTGGGCCTCACCCATGGCCTTGACAGTGTTACCAGGGAGGAGGCCCTTTATCCTTTAACTGTTCTCATTAAAGCTCCTGAGGATGGAGATGATGGTTGTTAAAAAATATCTTACAACTGTCTATTGTGGATGTATATTATTGTCTAAGACATCCAAGCACTCCACCACTGGCCACATGAAACACTACATATAAATGGTTTGAGGGAAGGCTGGGGAACATTCAAGCTTTCATGCCAATATTACCAAATACAGGGAAAATTCTTTCCAAGGACGCAGTAATCACCCAATAAAGTAAGCAAAGAAGGGCCTTCTTTTGGGCTCAGAAGGACACAGAGTGGTGTCTGAACATTGAGTAAAAGAATCTGTCACACTGTAATCTGCTGCTATGGGGTCACAGGGCGCTCAAGATCTGGGGACCTGGCCTTCGGCCTTTTCTCTGGAAAAGTGGCAGTGTTGTCAAGTTCAAACTCCACTGAGATCATTTCAAAGGCTTGGAGTATGGTCTGCCCCTTCTCTACTCCAGTGTTTACCCACGACTCCCCGCTACCTACACGTCCACAAGTTCAGCAAAACACCAGGTAGTAGATACTGGAAAAATACATCCAGAGGGAAACACTGTCTCACAACATGAAATATTTTTAGGCTCTTCTTGGTGGTTTCACACTAACAGCACAAGGCATCTGTTCCCAAGAATTCTCAAGAAATAATTCTATAGGCTAGTGTCTGTGCGGGAGAGTCAGCTTCTATAGGAAGGTCAATTTCCATAACAAAAGGAGCTGATTGCATGCTATTTGCAGTATGGGGTGGGAGGAGGAACTGAACTGCTCATAACTCCTTTGTCTCCCATCAAGCACCAATTACTCTTCAATACTATTTAATTCTTCACACATCAGACAGCTCCCTCCTAAAAATCCAAGAAAATGCTCTGAAACAGTATAAAAAAAATCCAGAGAAGAAAAAAATACAAACTACTCCAACTTCCCCTTCCGTGGGATTTAAGATATGACAAAAACACAACTCCTGATCTACAGAGGCTGACAGTGGCTCCGTCTACTCTTGTGCACGCTGGAAGCGGGCTTCTCACCATGTTCTCCCTCCCAGACCCAAAAAGCTACAAGGAACACTGAAATGATCTCCATATGTTCATTTTAAAGGGATTTTAAAGTCTAAACTAGTTCTTTTTTTTAAAAGAAAGATACCACAGTCAGCTGCATTATTTCCCTGCAGGGAATTATTTTAGGGGAAAGACTTCTCAAAAGCCCATTGTGGTCTTGGTAATATACAAATAACTTACCTTTCCTGTCACCAATCCAAGGGATTCCCTCAAGTCTAAATCTAACAAAAGAGGAGATACTGTTGCCCTTAGAGTAGGAGGCGTTTAGTTACTAAACCAGCAGTATCTTTACAGATACTCGCCTCCCCTCTCAGATCTCTGGCAGTTTTTTAGTCAAGTCTTCTTCCTACGAAGCAGTCAAAACCATACTACTCAAAGGACTCACTAGCCCAAATGTTCCAACCAGCATTCCTACATTTCCCACCAGAAATCCTCAAAACAAAATCAACTGCAAAAAGAGGCCAAGGGTGTTCCACGAGTGTGCATGCGGACGCCTAGAAGAGGCCACCATGAGCTCAGGGTGGCCCAGAAGTTCCATGCGGTGCTGCTTATATGGTGACTGGGGGTCTAGGATTCCTCACCAATCCAAGGGATTCCCTCAAGTCTAAATCTAATGGGGATCTGATGGGGATCTCGAGGGGGCTTGTAGGGTTGGGAGGTCCTCCTCTCCATTTCAGGAAATGCTGGGTGCTGACAGCAGGAGGGAGCAGAAATTGGAGGCCTCTTCCTACCTAGATTGTTCCCCAGCCCCAGTGTCTCAGCGATGCCCATCGGCTAGACATAGCTCTTCTACGGGCTAGCTCAGAGGGCCTTGCCCTGTCCGACTCTGCAATCAGAGACAAAGGTGATGGAAAGAGGGGTGGGAAAGTCAGCCACCCGGTGAAGTACACTTCCTGGCTGCTTGCAGCTTCTGTCTGAAGTCTGCCTTGGTTGAGGATAAATCCTAAGAGGGCTCTGAGGCAAGAAGGGGCAACATCCCGGACCTCGCCTGTGCCCCTGGCCTTGCCATGGACTCCCAGTCCAGGCTGTGACTGCGTAAACAGAAGGCTCCACAGAACACCTGACCACTACTCTCCTCCGCATGCGCCTTCCCTTTTCTTTCCTTCCTCCGCAAGCAGCTCTGCTCTGGAGCAGTCTAAGAGTGTGGGAAGAGACTATCTTGGCAGGATGGTTGTGTATAGCGAAGAAACACTCATTTTCTGCACTTCTGTCTACATGCTGACATACTGAGATAAGCAAGGGGATCTAGAGCAGGTGAGACGTGGTAATGCATGCTGGCCACACTGAACTGACTACAAAGTTCCTTTGAAAGTACAACACTCCAGAATTTGAGGTATAGGCCCTGTTGCTCTTACAGCAGTATATCCAACTAAACAGGGACAATAAGTTAGTCAGTCTTTTTCTCTCTGCTTCTGTCTCAGTGGGAAAATTAATTTTTTCTTTAGCAGATGGTTGAGTCACAGAGACAGAAGGATTCATAAAACTCACATGAACATCCTGTAAACATTTAAACACATAAAGATTAAATAAGGCAACCATGACCTTGATTAAAGTGAAACTATTTTTTTTATGTCTACAATCCTAATCCTGGCAATTTGGAGACTCATCTCCATACCTCTTTCGAAATACCCAGTTCTCACTGAGCATGGCACGCATGCGTGCGAGCACGTGCTGTTTAATCAAAGCTGTTTTAACACAGGAAATAAAAGGCACCAGAAGAAAGCGACATTTCAGAACACCTAAACAGCATGATCGTACTAGTTCTCCATTAAATTGGATGGACTTTTCAGTACAGGGAAAGTCGAAATTAAATCAATAGGTGAGTTACAGAAAACATATTCATTGTACCCAGGGCTGCATCCATCCCTGCCCTTCAGCAGTTCATTGTTTTATCCCCACCAGAGATGTTGGCCCAGGACTAGGTGTGTTACCACTGAAAATCCTGACCTAAAGAGGCTAAATGACTTGTTCAAGCTCGCGAGCAGACCGATGGGACTTGAGCCACGGCCCCTGCTGCTTCAGCCTGCAGCTCCACTGCCACACTGTGAAGACCAACATCAAAGCCACCCCTAAGCCCTCACCACAATCAGCGTGTGAGATTAGCACTGCCCTCCCACAGGGAAGTTTTATGGACCGAATCTGCCGCCACCAGGCTCAGCAGCATAATCTCACCAGCAGCTTACAGCCACGCTTCTCTAAGGCCAGAATACTGCCAGACTCCTGAGAGGGAGAGGTGACATGTAGCTTGAAACATCTGGAGGTGCAGGGGGGTACACATGTCAGCTCCCCTGCACTCTTGTTAGACTGTTTAATAAGCTAAGGCATTGAAGAATCTCCCCGCAGTGTTTGTTACCTGGTGTAAATTTGCCCTTTCTTGCGATGCTTTTTATTGCTCTTGGCTAAAGACACTGGACTAAGACAGGAGACCTGACTTTCAGGCAGGCGGGCTGCTTTGCAGGAGAACTTGAACTTGATGTGTGCGGAGCTGACAGTTCCTTGAAGGTCTTGTCAACCATCCATCCAGTAAATACTGCCACTACCCAGAGTAAAAACAGACCAAAAACCACAAGCACATAACGAGACTCTCTGCACCTGTCTTGAAGCAATTATTGACATTGTCGCTGCACAATGAACCCTTTTTTGAAGTTGTTTTCCTGATATTTAACAGTTTGAATACTAATCCCCTTAACAAAACTATCCCAATGCTTTTCCCCCCACCCCCCACCCCCTTAATCTCTTTTGGGAGGAGGGACCGGGTATCAGGCAGTCTACTTTGCAGCACCTGGATTTGCACTGATTCTGCCTCTTGTCATTCATGTTACCAACAGGAATTAGCATAAGGCATTAAGGGGAAACTCTGGAGGAGAAAAGAAAGGCCATTTTGATGGAAATAAGGGGCAAAGGAATAATCTGCCATCAACTAAAATGCTTATTTGTGTATGGTTTCCCAAGCAAAGCTTAGAAAAAGCCTATGTTGATTTTAGTGTACACAAAGAAACCTTAATCCTTTCAAGGCAACTAAATCACCCCTAGAAAAGCAGCTCAGAAGAAAAGGCACCCTGTCAGAGGGATGACTATTCACAACCAAATAGATGCCACAAATCACACTCTGTAAGTAAACAAAAATAAGAATGTGGGAAACATTTGATTGGAAACGGAGGAGG
Organism: Chinchilla lanigera; assembly: GCF_000276665.1. Lineage (NCBI taxonomy): Eukaryota > Metazoa > Chordata > Mammalia > Rodentia > Chinchillidae > Chinchilla > Chinchilla lanigera. The sequence goes on from NW_004955456.1 coordinate 10,378,103, forward strand.
GAGGAGAGGCGAGCAGAGAGCCTGGAGGGCAAGGGCTCCTCATCAATCACTCTCTATCCACCCTGAAGAGGCTCGCAGGGCAGTGCAGGCCCAGCGCAGGTCCTACAGCCAGCGCCCATTTCCAGGCTGATCCCAGGAAGGGAAGACATTCCAAGGCTTTTTATAGCAAATGAACAACAAAAAAACAAAAAAACAAAAAAAAAAGAAAAAGACACAGTCACATGTGGCTGGAGGTCCTGAGGGTCACCGAATCACAGAAGCCCTGCTTTTGGTGGCCCGTTCTTGCCTGGCCTCCTTTCCCCTTAGCCTTCTTTCTCACACAGATATTCACTCCACTTTCTACAATCCCCTTCCATCATCAAAACGAGTAGTAAACAATTACGCGTTTTTACACACAGGCACCGGATGCTAGGAACTGCACATATCCTCTTTTATTAGGCTTTTAGCATTATGGATAACAAATTTATACAAACTTTCAGTCCATCAAAAAATATGATGAAATATAAAACTGGAACTCTATTATGCAATAAAAAAGGGATAAAATTCAATATGATAGTAATTCAGGGAGTAACAGCAATCCCATAAACACATGCACCTCTAGGGAACTGTAAACATTACGTACTATTTAAAAATGCAGTTAGTTCACATTCTAAAATAATCTGGGAGCTCAAACTAACTGCACTTTTACTAACCAGCTAGCAAACATGCTAGCCAAGGCAACTAGAGCGTGCAGAAATGGAGCCACGTTTCACACTATGAGGGCCCAACCTAGTTCAAGTGCTACCAAGTACCCTTGATGTAACAACAGAAAAAAAAATGACCACAGGAAGCGCATCTTCTTTATTTAGCAATTACCCTACAAAGCCCTAAATCTGGTTCTATAGTGGAAAGGGAAAGATTAGTTTATATAATTTATACCTTTCAAATTATACACCTTTCAAAGCCAGTAATTAGAGACTTCCCTAAATTTCATTATTTCCAACAATACTGCTACAAATGAAAACTGCCAAGAAACCTATTGGCAATGATTTAGGGTAACTTTTCCCTTAATGTACTGCTATATCATTAGCCTCTCTTACTCTACATGGAGGTCTGGAAGAAATTAATGGCATAGGGCATATTTAAATTCTGCCCTCTTGCTCATTTATTAACTTTACAGGAAGCCCACAGCAGACTAAGGCTTGGTTTATGGCCATAACACGGTGAATACTAAACATGCACTCGTGATTACAGTCTGCAGTACACACTGACCAGGTATAGCTCTCCCACTGCGGGGTTGTGGATATGTAACAATCAAGTTAAGGCCTTCTGGGAATCATTCTTCTCTATTATAGCTTCTCACATTAAATTACAGTCACATAGTAAGTAGTGATTTCTCAGTCAAATCCATTTAAATAAGGATTCGGCATATCCCTTTAAAATAAACTTTTTAAATGTGTCACAAAAGCATTCGGATTCTGGCTCGTGCAAAAACACAAAATATGAACAGTAGCTCCAGAATGAAAAGTAAAAGGCCACATTTTGTTTTGCTTTCTTCCTGGCCATGACAATAAGACTAACACTATTAAAAAACACTCCTCAGAAGTATTAAGAAATCTTACCTTTGTTTACAATAACAGTGTTGAAGAGTTTTTCAGAGCTGGCATCTGATGCCTGAAAAAGAGGAGGAGGAAAAAGTGTTATGATTGTCATTGATATTGCAAGCCCCATCATGATTACTATTATTTTGAGCCAGTTTACTACATTTTAGGGAAGTAGTAATTTTTCCAAATCATCCATAAGGTGGTGCTAGTTGACTGCTCGAGAGAGACCTGCAGTGCAGCTATTTGCTGGAGGGAAAAAAAAAATCTGATTTTAAATATGTGTCCTTATTAGACATAATATCTGTGCAAAACATATTTCGGAGATGATACACGAAGCGATTCAGCTCATTCTCATGATTTTCCAATTTCACTGACAGATCATTATTTTGGAAATGGTATTTTTGTGCATGGTATTTGCAGACATGCCTATTTTTCAATTTTCTTCCACGAATCAGAAATGCCTATTATGTAGTGCTAAGCTTTTCCTCCCTAAAGTGTCAACCAACACTGTCAGGTATTAATTTTTTTATAGGCTCATCTAGTGACCCTAAAGATCCCTGTCTCTTGCAATAACCAGGATGACCTTGGTGCTCAGATTGATGCAAGCTGACCTGCCCAAAACCCAGCCACCAGCATTATTTCCTTTTCATTTTCTAGAGATCATGCCTGCTAATTATTACAGTGGCTCAAGGAAAGTGAAATAAGCCTGTTTAAATAGCAAGACTAAAGCCAATTTAAATTATACACTAATGTTCTGGAAAATAAACATGAAGTCGGTTTAGTGGAAATGCTGTAATGTTTCTGAAGCACTGAATATTTCTAAGACTTGAAAAATTAAAAATTTAGCAACCTCATTATATACAGTAATTTGAGGCTGTATCTTCATTTAAAGTTATAATGGTCTAGCTTTATGTATCCTATTTTTTCTATGTAACCCTTGTGAGAAATCACTTGTCTTTCACACTTTATACATAGAGATGCATATTCTGACAAAGCGAAGCATAGAATGCTGAATAAATATGGAAGAAAGAAATATAGGAAGTAGGGGGCGGGGGAAGTCTGAAGAATAGCATATTCTGACTCACTGCCTTTTGGGGACAAAGAAGATATTCTATTTAGTCTTTTCAATGTTACACTGACAAAAATGAAATATTCCTGTGTATTTCGGGAGGACAAATTCTAGTTCACAATGCAAATGACATAAAAAGACATAAGATATCCTCACTATGGCTGTGTTCCCTTTATTTAATTTTAATCTTCTATGGGGTGGCTCAAAAGATTTAGGGGATCAAGGGAGAAAAATGAATGTATAAAATAAGTACTTCAATGTATATACTTATACATATACAGTTTAAAATAAATCCTAGATAGATTTTTTTTTTCTCCTTTGCGGGGATAAAATATACACTCAGAGCCTTCCTGACATCTTAAAACTAAATATTATAATGGCTTCTTATAAAAATGAACTGCCAGAAAAAAGTATTGCATGGGGAGAGAGAAACAACTTACACATCAAACAGATGATAAATACTGAGGTATAAGGTGAAAATTACACGAATGGTGCTGTTACACTAAAATGAGAGATTTCTAGGCATGTGTGAGTTTCCCAGGTAAAAACTTAGCAATAGGAATATTTCATTTTGCTATCCTTCAACAAAAAAGTGTCTCTTAGATTAGCTTGGAATTCTCTTCATGTTACACTTGTGGCTTAAAAAAAAAATTGAAATTGACATTTTAAAAAGGAAAAAAACCCACTTATTAAATCATTTTACCAAGCTCAAAAGCCCTTGACAAATTTGAGGTTACATATTCAAATGAGTCTAACTGGCCCCCAAATAGTAGGTCTTCCTTTGCACTAGGTGTGCATGCTGAAAGGACTCATGTAAGTGAGCAGGCCCTTCGGTTCTGCGCTTCAGACCTTCCTTGGGACCCGCACCTTTTGTGCACTCCGCTGCACGGTACAAACCGTTCTGTGATCCTCTTGTCTAAACCAAACTTGAGGACATGATTCTCATGATGGCAACGAGCAAGTTATGGAAATAAGCCTGATACCTCATTCAGAAAGGCTTAGGAGAGTATGCGTTCTAATAAACGCCTTTTCACCCTTGAATTCCCTGATACGTGTCACGAAGCTTCAAAGGGTAACCAGGCAAAGAGGTGTCTCAAAAAAGGCCTCCGTGGAAAAACCCGCAAAAGATGATGATAGCAATAGGATTCTCGTTCATCAGAAGGATTCTGGATCCCTCTTCCTCCCATCCAGGCGGTTAGAAATGCGGCAGGACACTGTCCTACAAAGTCAGGGGAAAAAAGCTTCTTAGCCAAAGTCTTAAGTGAAAACCACGAGAACAGCCTTCGCCTTTCTTCAAGGAACTTTCCTTGCACCGAACACTTTAAAAGCGTTTGTACAAGTCATATTTTGGCTCCTCGTATCTTAATCGTAGGACAATTCTCATTTTCGTCACTTTCAGAAATGTCTACATTTCCCACCATTACCACCATCATTTTCCTGGCCTTTTTTCCTCTTTCTTTCTTTTTTTTTTTAAATGAGAACGACTAAGCGTGGTGAGCCGAGACGAGCCGGCGGGTGCAGTCTTCCCTCTCTCCAACTATGGTACCTTTCTTTGCACGCCACGGACTTTCAGGTTTCACTCGCCATTTCTTTTCTCTCTCCCTCGCTCGGTTTTGGGGGGTAAGAGCACGAAGAGACTGAACTCAAAAATGCTAGAAAAACTGAGGTCTCTTTGGGACGTATCATGTGGGAAGGAGGGGGGATTTTTTTCTTAATACTAAAAATTACTAGAAGTCGCATTGGTTTTAAGGAAAAGTTAAATAAGCAGACCAGGAGGTGAGGCGGAGAAAGAGAAAAACGAATACGAGCCTTCCGTGCACAGGGTGGGAGCCCGAGGATCTGGCTCCCGGTCCACCCCACGTCCCTAAGGACTCGGACCCCGGAGCCGCCCTCCGCAGCCACATCAGCGGGGGAGCGACTTTCGAACAAGCGGAGCGAGCGAAAGCTCTCGGAAACTTAAGCGCGAGTTCTTTCACCCGCGGCCAATTGTGAGCCCGGCGGTCCCTTCGCTTGCCCGGGCACCGCGTGCAGGCGCGGACCGCGAGCTGCTCCAGAAACCAGGCCCTGAACCCGCAGCGCAGCTGGCGAGGACCCGGGTCGGGGAGCCCCGGCTCCACCCCGCGGGGGGCTCGGCCGCGGCTGCCCGGCCCTCCCGGCCCCGCGCCGCCGCTCCCGGGCCGAGCCCCGGCCGAGCGAGGAAAGTACAAAGGCGGGGGCGGGGAGGGGGCTGAGGAGGAGCAGGAGGGGGGACGGAGGGGGCTCGGGCGCCAGACGCCGTCAGTCCGCCCTGCCACCCCTGCCCGCGGGCCCGGCCGCCGCAACAAAAGACCCCCGACCAGGCCGCCTCCCTTCCGACCGCCCGCGACGGCGGGCGCGCGAGCCGCGCCCCCAGAGCTGCATTACCTGGCCGCGAGCGGTTCGGCGGTGCTGTCAGCCCCAAGTTCATGGTTTGAGTCCTCAGCAGGGCTCCCGGTGCGCGATCGTCAAGAGACCGGGAGGGAAACCACCAAAAACACACGCAGAGAAAACGCCCAACTCCAACCCGGCTCTGTCCGCGGGTCTCTCCGCCGCTCCCTCGCCAAAGTCTGAAAGCGGAGCCACGCCAACCAGATCCGAACCGGGCGGCAGCCTCCGGGGCGGCGGAGCCCGCGCGGCGCGCATCCAGCGCGGCCGGGTCCCGGCGGGGGA
>NW_004955456.1:10384254-10400220 GCF_000276665.1 Chinchilla lanigera
ACGCCGACAGCTGTTGCTGCCCCCCGCGGCCCAGACCCTGGGTCCCCGTGGCTGCGTCCCCTGCGGGCGGGCGCGGCGGGAGCTGCGAAGCTCCGCGCCCTCTCCACGGACGCCGCTTCCAGGATTGTGCCGCGGCAGGGAAAGGCCACGAGGCCGGCAGCCTGAGGTTGCATGCGACTAGGCCGGCCGCCTGTAAAGGGCAGCTTCTGTGGGCGGTAATGGGGGCGCAATGGGAAATCGCAGGTAACAGGTCTGGCACGTAGTAGGTCCTCCATACAAAATAATAATTGTATTGTGGAACATGGGGGGGGCGGGGGGACTAGAGTCCACGAATTAGAACTGAAAGGTTTTAATCTAACCTATCCCGCCACGCCAGAGAATGAACAGTTTTCATGAATAACACTGGCCATTTACAAATCCTCCCCTCCTCCCAAGTCCTCAAATCATCGGACATCTGTACACCTCAGATCCACAAAATAGGAGCCTGCTGGTTCCCTTGGCAACCATCAAACACGCAGAATAAAAGTAATGCCAAAGCTGCACTCTATGGGCAGTAACAGTGTCATCTATTATCACTGTGTCCTCCGAGCCCAGCTCAGTGCGAGAAGACCAGTGCCCACAGACCCGGCCCTCTGCCACCCTCTCAGTGCCCACTCACCTGGAACACACCAGCTGCCCCTCTGGTGGGCTGCTGGGCCCCGGCTGAGGAACCCTGGCCTCCTCACTCACTATAACTACAGTGGCTCAGAGAAGGCACCAGGCAATGCGGGAGGTGAGGAAACTGGCTGAGAAGGTCTGAGGTTTTAATTCCACACCTGCAGTTTGGGGTTAGGGAGTCTCTCCTGGTGCACAGGAAAAGCTGTTGCAATTTCTCCAGTACAGGCAAGACACAGAGTATGACCCGGAGGGACCCAGAAGAGAGGGGGCACACCAGGAGGGGCTGGAAAGCAGCCTGCAGCTCCTGAGTTCCTTGCTATGCCACTGTTACCTGGCGCCCGGCTGGGGGAGAGGAGAGAGGAGCAGGCTTGGGTGGGAGAGCTGTACTCCACATAGAAATGACACATCTGCGTTCAAGGAATGATGTCCATTCCTCACCTCTTTGAAGTTGTATATCCACTAACTGTTGGCTTTCATGGCACTCTTGCAAAACCTCTCAAGCCCTCATCCCTTTGATAAAATGAATTTTGGGAATAAATGGCTTTCTCTCTCTAGCCTCATCCCTTCCCAAACTGGTGGCACCATAAAGTATTATATGTTTTCCTACAATAGCTAAGAAGGACTTTTCTCTACCCCAGAGAAGCAGAAGAAAAGGCACCTCCGGAGGTATAACTTTGGAGACAGAGTTTTCCCTGTGCTTAAGAGGTGTCCCCAAAACCAGCTTAACCCCTCAAGCTAGGGGGCATTCATTCTGAAGCTGTTTCTGTAATACCAGGATAGCTCAGAGGCAAACATAACATTTTCAAGAAAAGACATTAAAATGTTGTTTCTTTTGGAGCCATCAAAATGGATGGCTCTAATAAGATCAGTATTACAGGGAGAAATTGTCTGAGCTCTGGCTAGGTCCCTTACAGGATAAACTGAGATACATAAATGTACAGGGGGCTTGAGTGACCAACTGGTCCTCTAGGCTGCTTGTATCAGTCAGCATTGCTGACGCCCACCATGTTATCAAAGACTACAAAGGATTAGGCCTCAGATGACAGCCTGGTCCAGATCTGCATGTGTTCCTGTCCTGATTATTGTACTCGGGAGGAACCAGGAAACTCGGATAGCCAAGCCTCCCGAGAATCAATAGAATGCAGCTGGCACGTTCAGTCCTGCTCACCCTCTCCCAATCCACCTCTACCCACTTTGTGCCATGTCTCAATCTCTCTCCTGAGACAGGAGTCAAGTCCATTCTCACTGGGTCCCAGATTGCTCTGTTTCCCCTGCTTTCTGGAAGGCATGGATTAATGTCAAAATGGTAGGGGGACAGGTGCATTACAGCATCAGAAGTAGCAAAAAGGATGAAAGAGAAAATCTGGAGAATCTACTTACTGGATGAATGAATCCTGGTCAGGGACTTGACTTTCAAGAATCAGACATGTGTGTGTGTGTGTGTGTGTGTGTGTGTGTGTGTGTGTGTGTGTTACTGGGGATTGAACCCAGGGCTTCACAACATGCTAGGTGAGTGTCCTACCTCTGAGATACACTGATTACAAGTCAAAGGCTAGACACCATCATTTCTGTACGGTCAGTGATTTAATATAGTAAACACGTATGGCTTGTGAAATTCACCTTCAGCCTTTGAACCAGATCTAAGGAGAGCAAGTCCAGAAAGTGGGGACTGCAACAAGAAGATAGCAAGAATGCAGGCTCAATGGTCTTCTCAGTGCTGGATTTATTACTTCACAAGCATTTCATACGTGGGCAAAGATCTAGCCAAGTTTGTGATGAATCCACTGAAAGAATTTTAAAGCTAAATTAAAATAGAGTCATCTTAAGATTAAAATAATTAAAATATAGAGTATCTAAATTAAAATATAGACTATCTTCCTGAAGATAAAGATGTGCTAGATATTAAAAGTAATAGAAGTTCTAAATCAGTCAAAATGGCAAGATTGAACAGCTTGAATTGTGAAGTGCTATGTAATTTGTATCACAAATGACCAGATTTACACTACATATATTTTGGGAAAATATTCCTTAAAAATTCTAACCTAGGGAGGACAGTAAGGGGGATCAATATGATTGAAATATCTTATAAACATTGAAACCCAATTAAAAAATTCTGGCCTCCTGTTGAGCATTTTATACAGAAAAAGTTCATTAATTTGTGTACCCATTCAGAGATATAATGAACTCCCAGCAACCCACAGAGTACATGCTGGATGGTTTCTACAGTGGGTTAAAGGAAGGGAAAGTCTACAGAAATCTCTTCAAGCCTTTCATTCTAAATTATGGAGTAATTTGACTTTTCAGAAGCACTGAAAGGGAGTGATGACATCTAAGTTTGTTTGCTCGTTAGCCTTGGGAAAGATGTCACCTCATGTGGCTTATTTCTGGGACTCCAGGAGACTCAACTCTTTAAATTCTGAAGCTCTTCAAGCTCTGAAAAACCTGTTTCCAATTGTTCTTCAGGTAGAGGTTACGAGCTGGAACTCTGGAATGAACATCTGTTTGACATCATGCCCTGTCACTTCTGAGCCCAAAGACCTGGCAAATCTTTTCACTTTCTGTGTCTCAGTTTCCTCATCTGTAGAAGGAGATTATGACAGTACCTATCCTCACAGGACCATTGTCAGCAATTATGCCTAACAGTATGTGGGATACAGGTGTAGGTAGTGGTTACTGCGATTCAGGATGACCTGCTTTTGATTACTGTGGATGGACACATACACACCTATGCACACACACACACATGTGAATGCATATGCATATTTTGGTAAGGCTGCAATGTCTATAGCCATGCCCTCTACTGGACTGTCCCAATGGGGATGACCACAATAAGGATGGAAATTGCCAGGTGTGGTGGTACACGCCTGTGATTCCAGCACTTGGGAGGCTAAGGTAGGAGAACTGCCACCAGTCCAAGACCAGCTATGGTACAAAGTTACTTTAAGGCCAGAATGAAAATATATAATGAGACCCGATCCCCCTCCAAAACAAAACAAACAAAAAGGAGAAAGAAAATAACTGCATGAATATAAAAAATGATAAAGGTTCTCTCAAAGCCTGTATCACCTCTATTAGACAGTGATGTGTTTACACAGGCAGAAGTGCAAAACACCCTCTCTGTACGGGGTCAGAACCTGGGCATTGGATAGCCTGAGTCCCATAATAAGGCTGGAGGGATGGCGCTGATGTGGATCTTCCCAATGGATTGATTATAAATCCTGATCCTAAATCAAGCACAATGCTGTCAGAGCTTGCCAGACCTCAGGATATGATCAACTTCCTCACAGTGAGGCTTCAATTTCTTAAGCACAGATTAGCAGGCATCCCAGTTATATCACATTGACATGTTAAATTATAATTTCCAGTTTCACAAGGCCTGCCTTTTATTTTGTCTACAACTATAAAAATGGTTTCTTACTGGTACAGAGGCATGTTTTGTTTTTTCCTTTTTTCTTCATGTGGACTAACCACCACCTCAGTTTGGTTTTAAATTTGACAGAATGAGAACGATGCCTCGCCGGCCTTGATTCACGCCACAACCATAGCAGCAGCAGTGTGTGTAACAGATAGGTATCTAGAGTTAGGGTCCAGCACTTACTATCGATCAGTGAGGGTGTAATCTTAGTGTATTGCTGTGCCGTGGCCTCTTTCTGAATCTCCCCACTTTCTGGCAGATAGAATTCTGGTCTTAAAATCTGCTCACACACATTGTGCCCAGCACAGCAGTCAGAGGCCCAACTCAGTGGATGCACAAGACAGAATGAACAGGGAGCTGAGACTTCCCCACATGCTAGTAAAGCCTCCAGTTTGCGTGTAACTGGCAAGGTGGAGGGGAGATGCAGGGCGTAAGACAACTGCCAAGAAGCCCAGAAGGGCATGCACTTTATCGGAGATGCTCACTGCTCCTACTCATGGTGGGCAACCAAGAGCTGCAGGGTGGGCAACTGGAATCAACAGGCTGCCCTCCACCCAGAAGTAGGAATGTCCCTCCGGGTAAGGCTGTCCTGCTTCTTGCTTCTGCCAGCTCCCGGCATTCCATCCATTCAGCCCGTGGGATTAAAATTCTTCCTGGGTCCTGGGTATTTCTCTAGTGTAGACCAATTCCTTCTAAACTATGGACCTGGAATTCCTGCTTCAGTAATGCATGCCTAGTCACTTACAGGTGGCCCCAAATCCCCATCCCTTCTGAAAGGGTGATTTTTAAAATGGAAGCTTCATTCCTTATCACTCTGGAAGGAGGCTGCCATAGCTCATGTTCTTATGTTGTAAAGCAAAAGCCTCTACTATTATATGCCTGTGTAGCTACCATTGATCACAGGCCCGCAACAAGAGGGAAGTAAATAAGCTGAACCGAGCTGGTTTATGATGCATACTACTGAGACGCAGGGGGGAATAAATATTTTCCAAGTGTAGAAGTCAAGAAAAAGAATTTTACTTTCAAACTTCGGAGTATACTATAAACTACAAAGGGGGGGAAAGCATAAGAAAGAAAACATAAAATATATCTTACTTAACCACCAAATCTACATTAAAATATTAACATTCAAAATCTGACAACCCCAGAAAGAAAGGGAGTGAAAAATAGAAATGATTTCAGTATCTACTTGTGTCGTCCAACTGGTTATGGGTATCTCAGCTGGTTTTTTACAGAAGTGCGTACGATATGAAGTATGAGGCCTCTCTGCTCCCCCTGGTCATGCCTTTCCGGGTTCACCTGTACTTCGTTCCCTCCTCTATCACAGCCTGCGGTGCTGAGGGTTGTGTGTGACTTTTGGTTCACAAGTCATTGATATTGCGTTCACGCTTCTACGTGGACTCCAGTGAAGCCAGGTATTCACCCCGCTCCTCTTTAACGCCTACCTGGTTCCTCTTACTCCACATGGAAATGGGGACAGAGTGGGGGAGGAAAGGTAATTGGAAATTAAAATGGACAATGTGTGTAAAATGTCTGAATGGGCTAAAGGATGGCCCAGTGTACACGAAATGTGTACACAGGTCACTGAAGGTGATAAATTGAGGCAAGTGATGTATTAAATTAAAAAGAACACACTTTGGGTGAGGTATTTTCTTAGGTTACCTTTCTCTACAGTAGCTCAGCATCTAATTCTTGAGCAAGATTATTAGATTTTAAAACTCATGGGTTCTGGCCGATGGTTAGGAGAGTGAAGTTAGCAGAATATATGTTTGAACCCGGACTCTACTGAATAGGTAGCTGGTTGATCTTTTGAGTAGTTACATAACTTTGGAAAGCCTCATCTCACCCAAAAGATGGAGTTAGTAACAGCTTGTAACTCTCATAGTACAGGTATTGTACGAGCATTAAAGTAAGTACCACTCAGTGTGATGCACAGGACAATGCTCAACACACAGCAACCCACTCAATAAAGAATTTTTTGTTCTGCTTTTTATGCACCTGATGTGAAGGGTCGTTAAACTGGTGCCAACTATTTCCATGTCTGGGGGACAACTGAGAGGTCGTCTACTAGTGGTTAAATGTTCAGCCACTAATGAAAGAACCAGTGGCTTCAGATCCTAGTGATCTTCCACTCCCGCATACTAGTTCAGTGGTGGTGGACAGGTAGATAATTTCCTGTCTCTAGACCTCAGTTTCTTTATCTGTAAAATAGGGTAATGTAGTACCTACGTGGTTGCAACTCTTGTGTAGGTTAAATAAGTTAATATACACCTGGCTCTTGCAACAATCCTCTATCTTCATCAGCCGCTACAGGTTTCCCAGGAGCAGAGGTTACACGCAGGAAGAGCAACCCCTCTTAGCTTTATAAATGGAGCTCGTCACACACTCACTCTTTAGGGAGGGCAAAAAGAGCCTGTGTGGCAGTGTGAGAAAGGTGGCCTCCCTGTCCTCTCTGCTGGATGACTGTGAGGCCTGCTGACCGACCGAGGGTCCCCGGGAGGTGCTCACCACAAAGAAGAGGCGGGTGAGTCAGGCGAGATGGAGCTGGGCCTGGGGCAGACTAGGGAAGCAGTAGCTGGCAGCACCCCTCCCAGGCATGGCATGGCTTTTGGGAGAGTTGGCTGCAATAACCCTGCAGTTGCTCGTAGGATGTAAGTATGTTCCAACAGATGCACCAGGTGGCGACATTAGAAACCCCTGCAGTGGAATATTTGAGCGTACTGGTCAACTGCTTGTGGTTTATAGTTCTTTGAAAATTATGTTTAATTGTAATCCGGCATTTCGCCTGCTTTGGATTGAAGAAAAAACTTTAACAATTCAGGGAAGAAAGATATTATTGAATAACATATAAATATTGAAAGAGATATCACCTTATCTGAGCACCTAGGCCATGCCATATATTGTTATATCTTCAGTTAAGTTTTTCAAGGAGGAAAACCAATTTATGTGTATCTAAATTGAGAACGCTGAGATTAACAAAATTTGTAGCTTTGGTTAATCTCAGGGAAAAACTTGCTATTCTAGGGCTGGGTCAAACTTAAAATAGGATCCTAATTATTGATTCAGTGCCTTGAAAGAGAAGACAGGGAAAACCAACCAGCAAACCAGTGAAATCTAGACCACAAGAAGGGCATGTGCCATACATTATCTGTGATAGTACCATTTAGTGATTCTAAAACTCAGCCTTGGATAAAAATTCTGCCATATGTGCCTACAGTTACATATCTTTCCGCCAAATATGTACAATTATGATGTCATTTGCCCTATGTGAATCTTGTGAGGCACATATTGTGAGGCAACTATCGCTGTATTCTTATTTCCAACAAAGGGATTGATACAAAGCCTTCGTCATGGAGAACTCATTTACAGCATGATTCTACCAAGTATGCCCAGCACCTTTTTCATTAAAACTCAACTCTGCCATCTCCACTGTTGGGTAAGCCTTGGTGTATCACTCCTTGGCCAAACTTGTTCTGATGTCTAACGTCTAGACAGGTTTCAAGATCTGAGTGTTGTCTTTATGCCGTGTGAACACCACCGGGTTATCTGAGCAGCCTGCCCTCACAAGTGCTACAGTTTGAAAGAGTACTGACATCCTAGGAATGACCACCAACTGCACTTTGGTCCACCTTTTGCTACACAAGCTTCTCTCACAGGTTTTACTATCTTTTTCCAGACACGTTACTCAAAAGTACCAATAATCTTTAGGGTACTGCAAATTCTGCTCCTGTGTCTATTCTAATATACATCTGTCTAATAAGGTTTTCATTTGAAAACTGAAGCCTCATTATCAAATATTTTGATGACCTAAATATTCATTTTCTAGAGTTCTTACTGGGCAAAAAACAAAAACAAAAACAAAAATAAAAACAAAAACAAAAACAAAACACATATGCTTCTACTAGTTCGGTGAATCATATATTAAACAATATTTCTGAGTTTTCACTCTTGTTCAGGCATTCATTTTTCTCCTGTCTCTTCCATGCTATTAAAATGGAACAGGAAACTCTAATATGGCCTCCATCTCCCTGGCCTCTAATATGGCCTCCATCTCCATGGCTTCATGGCTTAAAGAAGCATACTTTGCAAATCATCAGCTGCTAGACCAGTGCCAGGTATTGTGCTCATAGACACTGTTATGTAGGTCAGGGGAACCCTGTGTGCCTACAGAGACCTCCCAGCTCCTCTCTGGCCCTGGATAACTCCCTTAGCTGATGATGGCTGTAAATTAATTAGACGAGAAATTTCTTCTTCTGCTTCAAACTACAGCTTTTCTTGAATGTTTGATAATATAGGACATGTGCCTATGTCACCCCTACACACTGCCATTCCTTTAGAGGCATACATTTCCTTAGTGGGGACAAGACACTGCTTTGGAGGATAGTGGGTAGATTCAGTCACTTGAGGGCCAGGACTATGATGTGATCATACACACACACACACACACACACACACACACACACACACACACACACGAGCACCTCTACCACCGCCATGCCCCTTAGCATCTGGTACAATGCTCTCATGCCTTTAAATGTAGAAGACAGCATCAATAAACTGGTCAGACCAACAAATTAATTAACAAGAAACCAGTTCTCTGCCAACTAAAACAGAAGTGAATAAAGGCATATACTAAACTGTAAAGTCATTGCCACCAGTTTTGGATTTCATACAATACAGGAACCTACAAAGCTAAGAACTGGAAACAGGTAAATTCACTCGAAAATGATAGCAAATAAAATACATCCACCATTATGGTTGCTCGTCTCTAAATACAACCTTAGATAATTCTGAATGTACATGGCGTTTTCCTAGGAGAAGCGGCACCTATGCACTGGCATCGGAGCTGGATTTGTGAATTCTGACCAACAGAATACAGAGGAAGTGGTGTTCTAGAACCTCAAAGCTCAGGTAATAAGAACACCTGGCAACTTCTGTTTCCTCATACTTGGAATCCATGTTGTACAGAAACCCAAGCAGCTCAACAGAGGAAAACAGGCCTCAGGACCAAAGACCTCGCTGAATTCCCAGCTGATGCTCTACACATAGAAGCCATCTTGGGTGTGGCTTCTTTGGCTCCAGCTGAGGTCACCTCTAAGCCTTGTGGAATAAGGAGGAGCTGTCTCTGCATAGCTCAGTCCATACTGTAATGCTGTGAATACACAATTAATATTACATCTGTGGTTTGCTACATAGCAGTCCAAACTGAAGGAACCATCTGGGTCAGCAACATTGAGACACGGGGAGGAAGGTGAGCACAAGCCAGGAAGGTGAGACGCATCCGGGCCGCGTGGCATTCCCGCCTTTCCAAGGGAAAGGTGCAGAAAGCAGCACTAAAGGAAAGACCAGTAACAGCTGCAGCAACAAAAAAAAATCCTGCAGTAAGGTAGGTTGATTCACTTAACATTTCCCCAGCTGAAATAAAAATCTTTGCTGAAATAAGAGAAAGTTTTTGTATTTGACAAAGTAAAGGAAACAACGTAACAATATTAATGAAAGAATAAATATGGCCTCCCCCTTTTCTTTCGGAGGCTGGAAATATTTGCAAAACTAAAAAGTCTTTGGTAATCCCTTCTTTTATCCAAAACAGATTGCAGTTTTAAGCGCGGCCCCATAAACTGCAGGTTCAAAGGAACCTGAAACCGAATTAGCATAAAATCTGGAATTCTCATTTCCACCAAATGCACAGCTGCCATCTGACAGCTCTTCTGTGATTTCAGTTTCAAATAGAAACTGAAAGTAGCTGAGGTGGCACAGGCCAGGGGCTCTGTCCTTCTATTCTTCACTTCCTTCCACACCTTATCACAGGTTCTGGATAATCTTAGAGTCCGACCTAAAGTCCTAACCCTTTAGTTACCAGAGGAATGTATCTCTGGGAACTATGTGGCAACCTGCCTACCAAGACTAGTGTGGGAAAGCCCCAAAGCCAAGGACAGAGTGTGCAAGTAAGCAGGGATGGGATGGCCCCTCCCACATGGAAACTGAGGAGTGCTAAATGTTTTAAAGTAAGTTCAGGAAAAAGAAGAAGAAGGAGGAGGGAGGAAGAGGAGCAGGAGAGGGAGAAGGAGAAGGAGGAGGGGGAAGGGAGAGGGAGGGGAGGGGGAGGGGAGGGGGACGGGAGAGGAGGAGGAGAGGGAGAAGAAGAAGAAGGGGACTGAGGTGAATTTGTTCAGACTACATCGATGAGAGGAGGGAGAGCACCCTTTCCCAGATTTTGTTACAAATGCCAAGATACCCACCCTGGGATACACTAAAATTGAAGTACCAGCAGGTACGTTGATTCACTTAACACTTCCTCAGTTTTCTCCTAGCCCTAAGCAACTACATTTAATTCTATCAAAGCAAAGGGGGCCGCTTTGCCTACTGCTGAAATATCATCCCCTCTGGGACAAAAAGTTATACTTATTGTATAGGGAAGGACAAACAGTTGATAATGGGTAGCTGATCCCCCTGAGTAGTACAAGTGCCGGAAGAGGATTTTCTCGCTCCCAGTAGCAAGGATGGATCTACTCGGGGCCATCCCAAACCTCCTCTTCTGCTTCCCCAAATAATGGACAGAATGAACCCAAGTGACAGCTGGTGGGGGCGGCCTCAATAGCACATGAAAAGCAGGCTGCAGCCCCACAGGGAGGCATAGCCTTCTCCTCCCCTTCTTGAACGCCTCCTGCAGGGCCTGCCTGATTCTCCCACCCACCATGCCCCACTCGGGCCATCTGCTCCCGAACTAGGGCGCTGATGTTAAGTTAACATCAACCACTCAGGCGAGAGATGGGGCGGGGCCTGTGCAGTTTGAGTATGGAGGCTGCCCTTGCCCTTGTGAATTTCAAGAAACTCACAGGAAATCAGAACTCCCCTTGCTTTCACCCGGGTTTTGTGCCTCCTTTGAAGTTCCTCTACTGTTAATGTACAACTTTTCATATTCTCCAGGAGACAAAAAATATATGGAGCATCTGGTATTTACACAGAATCTTAGAGGGAGTTGATGGATTTAATTAAAAGTGTTAGTAAAACAGGAAAATTGTAGCCAGGCTTTCAAATAGCCACTCGCCTATAACTAACAAGACTTCTCTTTGTGCTGCTGGTAAAGAATGCTATTTATTTCCCTGGCAATGCATTTTCTTGGGGAAGAAAAAAGGTTGGTAAAAATACAGTAGTTGGCTGGTAGCTTTTATTTTAATTTACGATGTTGTCCGTCATATACAAAGATCAAGCTGCAAACAATATTCCACTAGACAGTGTGCTTCGAGTTGTTTTTCCATTAGCACTGGTGGAGATGGATTTTCTCTCAGTTACCAGTGCTCACTTACAGCTGACAACATGCATTTGTGAAATGACTGGCTGAGTTTCAGGGTACAACACGAGGCTAGGAAAACGACTACAAATAACTGACCTATATGACGATTAGAGAATTGACCTGATCTCATTAGCAGCCAACTCGGGTACACTTTAGAAACCATTTGCAGGTCTAGCGTAGCCCATCACAAGGAAGATTAGGGGCTGCAAAGAGGACCGGACTGGATTAGGAAGGTCAAGAGACCTGGGTTCTAGAACAGGTCCACTATCCCTAGTTGTGATTTTTGGTGAGTCGTTATTTCACCTTTTCTTCACCATTAAAATGCCTGAATTGGGCTGGTCTCTCTCTAGCTCATGAGATCTCGTGATACTTTGTGATCTAACACTTAATTTATAAACAAAGAATGTTCTCTGGGCTAAAAAAAATAACATTTTCCCCTTTCCATTTGCTTGATGTTTATGCGATCAATTTCTAGGAAGGGCATTATGTTCAATTTACCTTTTCTACCCGCTCCCTGCCCCCGCCCTGCCGCCCAACTCTCTTGGAATTTCCTAGTAAATCAGAGAAGTGTCAGAGGCGTGCAATGGTTTGCATTTACTCTTTCCAACTGGTGAGTGCAGTTCAAGTTCCTCATCACAACAGTCAAGGAACAAGGGAGTCTCTTGGGCTCCATGCTGCTGTCATTTGGTACTGCAGCCCCATTAAACACATTTGTCAGCTTTGTGCTTTAAAAACAAAACCAAAAGGGTAAACGTGTCATCAAGCACTCTTTAATCTGAAAACCACAAGGGAAGCACTTCAGAAAGAAAGAAAAAAAATACGCATACCCTCCCTGAATCCACACAGACCAGAACACTGTTAAATTCTAAGCTGAGCTTTGTCCTCATAGACCATTCCTAGCCAAGGAAATGTGCAGACCACATTGGGAACCAACTCAGTCATTCCTGACTTCTCGACAATCAAATAAAACAATAAATAGCCTGAACTGGGCTTGAAGGGAGAGGACCACATGTATTTCCTCTCAGGATTTTTTTTTTTGAACATGAAAGTTTGGCTTGAAAAGAGCTTATTGTACAGACACATGTGGCCTCAATAGGATAGATCTTTAACTGATGAGACGGATTCCAGATTCAAGCACACAATATCAGGATTTAAATCCCCAGAATTTGGTAATGGAAAGTTTGGGTCATATTAAGGGCTGTCGGATCCAGGGATAAGATTTAGCCTTAAATTAGCCTCTTGAGCAGGCTGAGCACCCCCCTAAGAAGCACCATATGTCTCAGATTGTACCTTTTTCCTTCTCTCTTGGCACTTCCCCCTTTGACAGACCAGAAAATTCCTGGCTGCAGATCGTTTTCCTGTGTATTTATTGTTGATTCCTATTCTCAGGATGACCTGGGCTTTTGGTGCTGTTTATCTCTCTGTTAATGTTTTTCCCAACTTCTTAGTTTGAAAAATCTCAAACTTCATAGAAAAGATTAAAGATGGTATTAGTAATGCCCACAACCTTTCATTTTTGGTCCTCAACTGGTAACATCCCGTCGCTTTTCCTTGCTTCTCATTACCCTTGAATAGTATCCATTCACTTTTCTAACAACTTGGTGTTTGTATGGGGGAAAGGCAAATTCTCTCAGCTTTCCTTCCAGCATTTTCCTTGGGATTGCTAACCTGAGGGGTTAGCATTTAAGACTTGGACTGGGGCTGATTTACGAGATGACAGGGTTCCTATGCTCTGAAATACCGCACACATGTACTAACAAAGTCCTGCACATGCTTGGCTTATCTCTCCCTGCCTCCAGGACGGTGATGACTAAGCTTATCTGGGGCCTCTTGGAAGTCATTCTAGGCTTGCTGGTCAACTAATAATAAAATGTATACTAACTGGGGGAAGAGAAGGGTCTGCTTCCATGGGGAATTGAAGGTACTCACTAGCTCCAGCACAGAGTTCAAAGAGGTTTGCTCTGGATATTAATATTCAGCTGACCAAAAAAGTAGTATTTCCCTATTTTCTGTCCCTGTGTTCTCATTATAGAGTGGAAAATATAACGAACCTATCTCAGAGCTCTGAGGATTTTAAATTAGTGAGAACAGCACCTGGCACATAGCAAGTACTCAATAAACATATCTATTATTATTGCT
The DNA here is from genome assembly GCF_000276665.1 of Chinchilla lanigera. NCBI lineage: Eukaryota > Metazoa > Chordata > Mammalia > Rodentia > Chinchillidae > Chinchilla > Chinchilla lanigera. The sequence goes on from NW_004955456.1 coordinate 10,397,760, forward strand.
ATTAGTGCTCCTTGTATGTCTGGCTCCTTCTGGTTCCACTCTGAGGACAGCCCAGGGGCAATGCAAGATTTGGACATGCATTTGGCCATGTACGCCTCTTAACCTCATCAAAACCTCGCCTTACCCCTTCAGTGGCTGAGGGAAGGAGCCACAGAAAGGGGTGTGATGGGAGAACTAAAAGGAAAAGAACTAAAAAATGGCAAATGCTTTACAAGTACTGCAGGATAAGGATTCAGAAAAGACGTGTGGCTTGGCAACTTGCAGGGTCTCTGGTGAGCAGCAAGAGAATTGTCAGAGAATTGGGTGACATCAGATTATGTATTAAAAGTAAGTACTGAACTGGTAAGAAAATAGAGGCCCTACATACAGAGTACTTTTGAAAAGTGGAATGGAGTAGAACTGGCGGGGCATGAAAAGGCACACATTTAGGTGAAGTCAGGGAGTCAGTTTGGAGCTTTGCAGCTGAGAGCGGGGATATGACACCGCACACAGCCAACTGCCCATGCAGTGACGCACTCACCGTCTCCCCCTCTCTTGTTCTCTCACAGGACCAACCTGTGCTGCCGAGTCAGGAGGAAGGAACCCAAATGCCATCTGGTTCACGGACCAGTCTGTCCATGGGAAATGAATGAAAGCACCACTAGAAGGAACCCGTTGTGGCATTATGGTAATTTAAAAACCTGGCTGCAAATCCTTCCACACACTCTGTGGCTCCACACAGGTTTCCCTTGAATCTGGTGGGCTGTGAGCACCTCAATCCTATGGCAGAGGGGACTCCCCGGGATTTGCCTAGGCTACGTCAGAAGAAGGCTGGCTGCTGCTACCTTGCTTTCTGGAAGCTTCCCTTAAGAACTCCTCTGGAACCCAGCTGCCATTCTGGGAATGCCCAAGCCACATGGAAAAGACATGTGGAAATGCCCCCGTGGACAGCCCCAGCTAGGCTCACCTGGAGTCGGCCTTGCCCCAGTGGCCCACGTGGGAGCAAAGAGCCTCCGGGTAATTCCAGCTCCCGGCCGCTTGAGTCACCCAGACAAGCTGCCCTGACACCCGCTGTCCAAATTCCTCATTCACCAAATCCAGCAACAGGAGAGAGGGCCTCAGGTTTCACACCACTAAGTGTTGCAGTAGAGAGCTGAAACAAACACTTCCTAAATGTGGATTTTCTGCTTTATCCTGTGCGTTCTCCATAACGAAGCTGTTCATTTTGGAGGCAATTTCCATGACTGGGTGGGGGGAGATTAATTTGAAATATTTCTGTAGTACAGACTACAGCTGATATGCAGTAAGAAGCTCAATAATGGGACAGAAATTGCCAATCTGAATCGTGGGGTGCCTGAGGTACATCAAGTCACAAGCCAGAAGCTCTTTCTGTGTCGCTTTTTAAAAGAAATCAACAAATGCAAAAGAACTTGATAAATACTTTCCATAACAAAACACAATTGGTTGCAATGGGATCCAGCGCTGTTCCTCATTAGTCACCCTTCACTAGTCAGACAAGCTCCACGTCTCACCGAAATCCATGGTGGCTTCTTTCTAGTTTGTGGGGAATGTGACTATACATTTCCTTTACACTGCATGCTTTCCTGAGTCCGCTTTTAAATCTAGAGTACATGCTCAGCTCCCTCTTCCCACAGGAAAAAGAGCATCGGCTTCCAAAGAGGGGTAAAAGCAGGTAGCAAGCAGCCTTTGAAGTGGCTCAGCAGCGGAGGAGGTGGAGGAGGCCAGGCGGCCATTATCAGTGGCTACCAGGTGCCAGGGGACCGCGTTAGGTGATAAAACACTTGGCTGACACCAGAAAAAAGAATCATCACTCCTCTCCTACCCCACCCTCACTCCCTTGCTCTCTCTCCTTTTTTTTTTTAAAGGAGGCTTTTTACCCTCATTAAATGAAACCTTATCTCTGAAAGACTGCAATCCTCAGCAAATGACAAGTGCGCCTAATCTCATTTTCTGACAAGTGATTCTGACAGCACCTTCCTTTTGATTTCTGAGACATGTAGTTAGACATATATTAATCTGTCAGTCATCATCCCGAGGAAGAATAAAAAAAGAGAAAGAAAGAAATGAACATTTGTGAATATGAAGGCAAGACAAGAGGCTAGGACACTTATTTTAACCGGTGTCTGAACATGCCCTTCTCAAGTGCCCCTCCCCCGCTCCCCTCAGGCCCAGGGACACCCGCACAGGGGACTTGGAAGCTGCCTGCTTCCAGAGCTTAGGGAACAGGCACCAGGCGTGCCGGCTCACGTGGTTCGATGGGAGGAGCATGCGCTCTGGGGCGAGGCACACCTGGTTCAGGTCCCCATCCTCTCGCATACAGCTGGCTTGATTACATAATACTATTTTCCAAACCTCAGGACCATGTCTGTAGCAGAAGGCCCATGGCATCTATTAGCAAGCCAGGCCACCTCAAGAGGAACTGCCCTAAGAGGCCCCATGGGCCATGCCCTGGATGCAAAGG
>NW_004955456.1:10401040-10486040 GCF_000276665.1 Chinchilla lanigera
AAAAAAAAAAAAAGATTAGATGGTATTTATCCAATGTATGTACAAGCATATAGGAGGCACCCAAAACACAGGGACGCTTACTGCTATTTCTGCTAAAGCCTTCTAGAAACAGAAGTAGATGATTCTTAGTGCCTGACAGTGTCAAACAGAACACTCTCCACCAGGGTACAAAGATAAGGAAGACGCAGACTGCTCTCAGAGAGCTTACAGCCATTATGGGGAAAAGGTATGAGAAGAATCAAGCATTAACAAACGTAGTAATAAAAGTCACTGCATAGTACAGAGGGTTTGTACAGGACAGATGGGTAGTTCTACCCGTATCACTGGCTCTCATAGTCCTTGGTCACCAAGTGACTTTCTGACTGTGATTTCACTTCCTTGGGAACTGTCCTGCGGGGCAAATCTGCCCAAGAGTACACATAAGTTACTCGGGTTGGTGGCTGTATCCCTCATGGTAAACACTAAGATTTATGTTACACTCTAGTCAGTTTCCTTTGAGTTTGGTTAGCATGAGCACCTCTGGGGGTCTGGGCTGGGCTGACCCAATAAAGCAGGGCCCCTTCTGAAGGCTGGGTTTGAGCCGCCAGCTGCGCCCACCTAATTTTCTCTTACTGTTCTGTAGATGGTGCGGCAGGGTTGTTTTCACTGCTACACGAGCTTCTCCTGTCCTGCCTTTAAAAATTGCTCTCCACTCTTTTCAGTGAGTCAGTGACTATTATCTACTCACTGTCTCTGGGATTGCTCCACCGAAGGGACAAGTGACACTGATCGCTGTTGTTTATGAGGTTAACAGGACTCTGGCCAAGGACCCCCAGGGGCCCTGTCTGTCTCTCTTCCTGCAGAGCTACAGACTTCTTGGGCTTCCATGACAGGTACTAACCATCCTCTTCTTTCTCAAGTGATACTGTCTTCTCTTATTCTTCAGTGCCTTTAGTGCTCCCTTCAGGGACTAGAAATGAAGGAGAGACCTGGACTCTCTTCTACCAAATCCTTGGATTCTACCATAATTTCAAAGTAGAGGACTCCCAAGTCTCTGGCTCCAGACTTCTCCTGCATTCCAGACCCACATTTCCAACTTGTCTGGTGGGGAGTGGCAGTGCCTATCCCATCGGGATTTCCAAGATCAGAACTTCTGAAAAGAACTCAGAGGAATTCCCTCCTGATTGACAGTGTTTGCTCAGCCCACCCTTCTCCCCAGCGCTGCACTGCCAGACCCCCAAGGCACTCTCTTCCCTCTGCTTCTGGCTCTTTCCTCCCTTGTCCCCTCACTGTCTGGCTGTCTTTTGGGTCTTGAGCCTGTTCCGTTACTGTGTCTCCTTCCAGCCTAGCATCTTCTGCTCTCTTTTCTCACGCACGTAAATGCTGCCAGTACGCCAGACCCAAGGACAGAGGTCTGGGCCAAACCATCTAATACTTTTTTTCCAGGTAACAACACAAAGGGTCAGGGGAGACAGAGACTGGCTTTGGAATGTCTCCTCTGCCTCACTAAAACAGAATGGGTCTTGGACCAGCTATTTAACCACTTTGAATACACACTCCCTATTCAGTGTGGGGGGCTATTATTTGCTGTGCCCCAACTGGCAGCAAACTCTGGTGTATGTTCTGGCACAAAGCAGACCCTCAACACATGATGTCCTTGCTGCAATGGAAGGAAATACAGAAAGAAGACAGTTGCATTTGCCTTGCTTGGCCTGCAGTATTTTTACTGCCTTTAAAATGAGGAGTTCTATTTTAGCAAGTTCCAAGGAAGGGAAAGTATTACTAAAGGGTAAGGAATATTGTTTTAAGGGGTAATTTTCCTTTCTTCATTCCATTACCCAGATCAACAATCTTTCCCTTTGACCATGCTGTCTGCACCTTTTGTCAAGCTTGATGAATGGTTGCCTATCAAATGACCACCTGGGAAGGAAGGAGGCCCAGCAAAGCCAGAAGGCATCTCTCTGTGTGCAACATTTGTTTTGTGGTCCTCTACTAAGGCCACATATGGGTGACTCTAATGATGCTGCAGTCGCTGGTGAGACATAAAATGAATCAGTCAAAATTTTTAATAGGATGGGGGGTACAGAAGGCAGGGAGGAGCTGAAGTTTAAAGGGATGGAGACTGTTTATTCTCTTATCCTAAGGACAACTCAATAACCGCCCTCAGAAATCTGAAAAGCTATACAGGAAGTTTGTGCAGTTATGGAGGCATCAGCCAAGCTTGTGCATGATAAATTATCTGCCTTGGGCTGTGATGGACCCAAGAGAGGGACCAACTGTCTCTTCTAGGTCACTTCTAGTTCTAGATTCTACGAAACCCTGTGCACCTGTGGCCATGTAGCCCAGAGCCCTGTCCTCTGGGGAAACAGGTCTGAAGAGCTTCGCTCTGCTTTGGTGGCTCAATTTGGCAGCTAGAACTTAGCCTCAATTTCCTCTCCTTGTTCTGAAATAATAGCGACAAATCTTATTCTCAGTTAGATTAAAATTTTCAGTCATCTTATTCAACGCTTGCTGTTTTCTGACACATGCAGATGAGGATCAGGGCGTATATGTGGATGGAATCAATTATAATTTGATTAAGACAGATCAGAAAGAAAGGAAGTAATAACAATAATCATTTCATTTGTAAAGACTTCCCTCACCACCCAGGCTCTTGGAGTGCAGAAAAGGCAATTAAAATAGGGTTCAGTTAAAAATACCATAAAACAGAAATCAAATAAAATATTAAAAAGCCAAAGTGCCATTATTAAATAAGTGTTTTTGAGAGGGGGTTCCTCAGACAATAACAGTCCAGAGAGACCGGGAAATCAGCCGTGGAGAGGGAGGAGGCACCCTTGAGGTACATTGACAGTGAATACTACTTCATTGTCCTAGCTTGAAACCTTTGTTTTATTGAAAAATGAAAAATAAGCTCCCCTTGGTCACTCTACAAGTATGTGAGTCATTCATTTTACATTTCCAATTCTTAAGTGCCCTGTGTTCCGGGCTACTTCGCTTCATAGAGGAACACCTCCATTGACCTGTCTGCGATGTATTGTGCATTAATTTGAATCTGCTAATTGTCTTCGCTCTCCTGCCCTGGACAATGAGGACGCATCCTCAGCCCTCTTGTACCAAAGAGGAATCAAGCAAGAAACACAGAGAAAATGCTATAATTATGGCTATTCATGCGACAACCTCAACATTCAAAGGAGAGATGAGGAATTGTCTAATGCTGACTGTGACTTTTATTAAAAACCTGAAAAGAAAAAAAGTATCTGCCAACACCGTCATGTACAAAACAGAGAGATTTAGGAGACCTGAGTTTTAATCCTAGTTCTATGACTTTGGGCAAGTCACTCTAATCTCTCTGAGCCTCCGTTCTCAAATTTATAAATCAAGGGGAATGAACTAGGTACATTTAAGTCCCTTTCAGCTCTAAAATTCTCTGCTCCTCTGTGTAAACGCAGAGCACGGGTATTTTCTCTGTTGAACCCTTCCCTACCTCTGTAGAAAGCCGGGGAAACAAGATCCTTGGAAGTATATCATCTAAATAACCAGAAGGGATGTAATTAAAGTCAGGGTTCTGTTCCCACAAACACACCCAAGGACCTTCCCATAAAAACACCGTGGTAATTAACGAACCTGCGAACTGCGCCCTGCTGCCCTCCAGGCCCTGCCAGGCTTAGCAGCAGTCTGACTCATGAATCCAGGCTGTAGTCCTCACCTCCCAGATCGCAAGCCTTGCTCCTGGCTGAATTCAGGTGTGTTCAGCCCATGGCTCTGAGCACGAACGGAGCATTCTGAAGTCATGCAGGGGCATGAATACATTTCTGGAATTTTAGAAATCTTACAGTGATGAGAAGAGATGACAAGGGGCCAGCTTGTATCTGAATATTGCCATAACTACACGAAAACCTCCTCTTTCTTCCATTTTCCCCCTCTTTGCCTATAGAGCAGGTGCCAAATTGGTTTCTTGGGAATGTAGCTCTGGAAGGAGACCTCCCCACTCCCTGGTCCCCACTACCCTTTCCAGGGATGGGTGTCTCACTGCTCAAATCCTCTAGGGCTAAGGTATGCCACAGGCTGGGTCAGTCCCTGGCACCATCTGATACGAGCAAAATCTATTTTCAGCATTCTCCTCCACTTTTAACAGCCTGATGTCATGCACTCACCCAGACTGGCCTTCTGGCCCAGAAATTATATTTGTCCTGTCAACTGGCTAATCTGATAAACTTATAGCACCCCAGCTGGGGAATTCAAGGCCATCAGCGGACAGCTGGGGAGGTCTGTTTTAGCAGGGCTCCAGAGGATGTCCAGATAATATCAGGGAAAGGCATCCTCAGTCACACACTACAAATAAGGTCCAGTAGGAGAGGCCTGCAAAAGATAACGAGTTCTCAGACATTTCTAGAGTCCATGCCCCGAGGGCAAACACCATCTTTGGTTGTCTAGGCAATCTCCATGGCCTCATCACAGAGACGATCTGGCACCGTGAAGGTGCTATGCGTTTGATCTGATCAGGGTCTCTGCACACTCTTGCTACTTACAGTGTGTGGCCAGGTGCAGCATCACCTGCATCACTGGGACGCCTTACTGGTGGCAGAACTCATTCACCCTGGACTTGCTCAGGCAGAACCTCCCAGGGACTCTGCTACATCCTAAAGTCTGAGGACCATGGCCCGGCCCACTGAGAAGCGGCAGAGAGGTGAGTGTGTCCAAAAGCCGCCAGGGTAGCATGTTCAGAACTCACTGGAGGAAGACAGTAAGCCCAAACTTGGACTGTGCTCTGATTTTACACACATGGTCATGCTATAAACAGAACCCCCAATTTAAGCAGGAGCCCAAAGGTGCCGGGAACAGGTGTACTCATTTACAAATCCAGCCACCTGTGTCAAGTCAGCAGAATTTCATTTCACATTGGGAAATTAGATTCCAGTCCTACCAAAGTTTTGAACAGGATTCAGCCAGGGGCCAGCAAGCTCTTCTCCACATTCCTTTGGTAATCTTCCAGTTGATCAATTTTAAACACAAGTTTGTACCTGGTCTGTTTAGCTGCATTTTCCTCTCAGTATTTGTTAGTGAAAAGCTAAAAAAGGGAAAAAAAACGCTAAGGTGATTTCTTTGCGGGCCTTGGGTCAATCTTCCAGAGTTTAGTTTGAAGCTCTCAAAGCAGTCCAGTGAGAGACTTCTTTATTGGTTTTGCTTTTTAGACTGGATTAATAAATCTCGATTTCTTTCTCAGCACAGGTATATTTTTCATTTGCTGATAATGGTAGAAAGCCTCCTGCTCACATCTGTATTATAATAAATGCATTATAAATGAGTAAGTAGGAAACAGTAAGGAAATGATGTTTTACTTTTAAATGCTAATTACGAAGCCCTGGTGCAGTTAATGTGCAGGGTGTTCTGTCAATTTTTAATGTTTATGCCAAGTGTAGTCTTCAATTTAACATGAGCTTTTAATCCTTTGAGTACTAAATTGCCTTTTAATGCTTGCAGAACAACATTGTGTTTGCACAAAGTCAGGCCTGAAAAATGTATTTAGTACAAGGTGTGTTGTGCGAAGGCAGAGAGAAAGTGGGGGGAGCTTTCCCTCCTCCTAAGAAGATGGTGCCGGAACACTGCAAAATCAGCCAGCTCCCTGCTCCCTTCAACATCATTCTCTATTCTTTCAGAGGTTGCTGGGAGTGTTACCTCTCCTGCTGCTGATTTAACCCTGCAGTGACAGCTTCCAGCTCGCAGGAACACAATCAGCCCCAGGGTATATCTTGCCCCATCAAAAGAACTCCCGCAGAAGCACATGCAAAGAAAGGGCTGTCTAATACTTTCTGACCACCCTCGTGGCAGACACCAAGCTCCAAGGGAAAGGAGCTCTGGGATTCTTGGGGATGCTGAGATATTTCCTAGAGCCGCACATGTCGAAAAGACAAAGTGTGATGGGAAAACTTAGTCACTTCCTATTCGTAAAAAGACTAGAGACTTTCTGGCAGGAAGTCGGGGCAGGAGCACCCATGGAGAGAGACACAATGGGATGATAAGAAAGTCAGGTGGGCTTTGGGGGCTGTTTCCACTCCTGGACACCACTGCCGACGCAGGGAGCTGCTCACTGGTCAGCTTCCTCCAGCATGGAAACCACACCCAAACTTCTGTCTGTCCTGTGATCTGAGTCTCCCTTCAAAAACCCATTTCTCCTAGGTCTCACTAACCCATGCTGAACTCTTCACTGCTTGTCAAGCATGTTCATGCCTGTGAGCTCTGTATAAAGCCAGAAAACACTAAACAACTGTAATTCCAGCACTCAGACAGGGGAAGCAGGAGAATCACAAGTTCCAGGTTAGTCCACGCAACTTAGTGAGACTCTGTCTCAAAATAAAAAAATAAAGAAGGCTGGGGATGTAGCTCAATGGTAGAGTTGTCCTGGGTTTCAGCTCTTGTTCCAAAAGAACAAAAATAAAAACCAACAAATGCTTACATATCCCTCAGTGTAGTGTTGGGCACCATTCTCAGTGCTTTACATATGAGCTAGGGATACAATCAGGGGTAGAGCAACTGTCTAGCATGGGTAAGGCCCTGGGTTTCATCCCTAGCATCACACACACACACACACACACACACACACACACACACACACGCACACGCACACACAAAACCAAAACAAAAAAAGAAAAAAGAAGGATGCAGACTAATTTAATCTTTTCTAATCAACTATAATAACACTGGCAGTATTCTCATCCCTGTACATGAGGAAGCCAGTACACACACAGTTTGAGCAACTTGTGTAAGCTCACATAGCCAGTGTGCAATGGATGCAGGATTTGAATCCAGCCTGTTTGATTCTAGAGTTGCATGCTCTCAACCAAATTAAGGTACTACCTCCCCAGTCTTTCCTGAAATGCCCTTCCCGGCACCTGTGATCAACCAGGTGTCTCCTGTTGTCAGCAAGCACCGTGAACCTCCTCTGGATAATCACTCTCTCCTCATGCCACATGCATCCTGGGAAGGCTGCTCACGCTGTATTCTTGCGTTCACAGGCTGAATCCGATGTCATTAATGAAAACCCTGGTACCCCTACATGACTATGCCACAGGCCGCAGTCCCTCAAAAGTGGTGGGAATGATGGTGTACTCTAGTCTGGAGGCCTAAGCCTTATCAGAAACCTAGGTGCATATTAACAGCAGTTTTGAAGGAAAAAAAAGGGGTTGAACATCAGCAGTAGCAAATACTTCAGTGCCTGGGCCCGGGCCTCAGTGCAGGGTCAGCAGCAGCATTCTTGCCATCCCCGTGCCAGCCACTGGCCACTTCCCACCAGCATTCCTGGTACAGATGTCCCCAACACCCTCTAAGGGAAATCACAATTTCTGGAAGAAAGCTCTTGTTTCTAAAATGTTTTGCTTTAGTGATTAGGCATTCAGCAAGAACAATGGCCACAAATATACACTTAGTAAACTGCCTAATGATTAAATAATACATTACCAAAATTTGAATATAAAAAGGCCATCTTGACATGTGAAAGCTAATGGGCCTACTTGACAAACTTCACTACAGCTGCTGAGACACAGAGGGAACTGCAAGTGGAGAGAAATTACGAGGTTTCATCACTTTGTAAGTTCAACAACAACACAGAATGCCACATGGAGTCCCATAGCTGCCATTTACTCCAGGGGCAAGTGGCCACCCTAAACACAGGTTTCTATCAATCTGCTTATTATATGGTCGGCCACATTATAATTTGATGCAAAACCATGCATTAGCTTTACAGGTACAAGTACAAATGACTGAGGGGACAGGCAGGTTTGGAATTATGAAAAGATAACAAGCAGCAAGGGGTCTTTGCCTTCTTCTGTATTAAAGAGAGACTTTTAAGATGCTATTCTACTGCATGAACCAAAAATGTCAGTAGTGACAGAATGTCATTCTGTCTGTCTTACCTTAGCTGGCCCTGTCTACTCATCTTTAAACTCAGCTACTTCATTTCTACCTTAGCACAGTCAGAAAACAAGGAAAGCCAGTGGGTAACTGGGTTCAGTTTAATATGACTTCAGCCAAGAACACATCTGTATTAGTAACACGGTGAAACTCACACTGAGATGTGGTAGTGATTTTATCCACTAATCTGCTAATTTATGATTCTTCTACCATCTAGTGTTGTCAGTAGTAAGCAACTGTCTAGCAAAGGACTGTATTTCCTGGCCTTTGCAACTGGTTAAAGCCAAATGAGCTCTCAGCAGTGGCCCATAGGCAGGGTGATGTCAGTTTTGAGACTCTTCTCCATGGCTGGGTAGACATACAAGCGCAGGAAGCAAAACCACCGGTTAAAAAAGGGCAGGTCCCTGCGTGGAGGAAAGTCACGGGTCAACTGAGAGCGTCTGTGGGGAGACTTCTTACACAGACAGGAAGTAGTGTCCTCTGTTATGCTCAGTTTTTACTCATTTTGGGCTCTACCTAATTTAGAAGCTAACTTTACTCTGATGACTACATGGAACCACCAGTTACCCTGAAAGAAAGGCCTTTTATTGTCCCATAGAACTTACTATCCTTCATCTATAAAGCAGGGATAGCTGAAAATTACTAGAGATATCCAGTTGAAACAGCAGAAAAAGCAAGGAAAAATAGCAAAAATTAGCTATCTTTTCTTGTACACCTCAAGATTTAATCTTTAGGGGGGAAAACCCCACAACATCAATTTGCTGTATGCAAAACAACAAACTAAAAAAATTGAGAGCTCAGTGTAAATTCTTTCCCACCACTGCTGCCTGCAGACCCCCTACTCTGCTGCTAACCAGGCAAGGCAGGGCAGATGCAGAAGCTGGAAAAGAGCTTACACCAACCTTGTAATGAGGTATAGGTATAGCTAGAAAGATTTCTTTTTAACACTTGCCTAACCTGCATTACAGAGCTTCTCCCAGGGCAAAGCTGGAGGAGAATGACATTATTATTTCCTCATTTGGGATGAATTGCTACAGGCTTAGGTATGCAGGCAACAGTGCCAGAGGAATGATTTATGAAGCCCTGTTCCTCTCTCCCGGCCCCGTGATACAGCTATAACTCTGGCTTTAACACTGGGGATTATGGTCTTCTAATGAATCACTGCCCACACATTATCTTCCAGGTAACCTGCTGGGTTTGGAAATGAGGATTGTTTCCCAGGTAATAATTAGGATTTCCCTTTCCTGCCTTAAGACTTTCTGCCTCTCTAAGACCCACGTTCATAGCTGGGCTCTGGGATGGCAGGGTGGTGATGCCTGATCCAGGGTAAAGCCCTTGCAGTCTTAGTGTCTACCCACTTTTTCAATGAGGCTCCACATGCACCCCCAAGCACACAGCTGCCCAGACCTTGCCACCATTTTGCAGTGGGAAGAAAGCCTTCCGCAGTGGCTGGGAGAATAAAAGCGCCTCCCACTCAGGTGAGGTGCTTGTGTACGTGTGGAGGGCTGGTGGCTCCAGCTGGCCCACTGCTGCTCTTCAGGTGTCCCCTCCCCGCTCTCTGCTGCTCCCCCATTGGTCCCCCAGCAAAGGCTTGGGGGAACTGCAAGAAAAGGTTCCAACTTCTTCTAAGTACTGAAAGTCTCACGGCAGAGATGGTGATTGGTAGAACTCCAAGTTTTATTTATCATAGAAAATCTTCAGACCAGCTATCTGAAAAGCCATTCCTGTCCCTCTCGTAGAGGGTCTGAGGCCAACATTCCCAGCGCCACTTATCTACTGTTGCATGTGCAGGAAGCAGTATCTCACTTGATTCTTGTTGAAGGGGACATATTTTTTTCTCACATTTCCAATAAAGCTTAGGAAGCTGCCTGAGGTCACAAATGTACCAGGTGGTAAAATTATAGCTCCAAATCTGAGTCCAAAATGTGTGCATATTCCGCAGTCTCCACCCTGTTGCCTTCCTTCTACCCTGCGTGCCAGGAAGGGACACAACTCCCTGTTTACTCACCAAAGCCTGCCGTGCTTTCCCAATCTTTGCATGTGCATTTTCCAATGGGAGACTTTCCCACAACCGTGTTCCCATAGCCCACTTCTCCGCAGTGAAGCCCCCCACTCTTCAAAGTCCAGCCAAGGGACACCTTCCTGAACAAGGGGCCAGAAGCACGCTCGGGAAGTTTATATATCCCTTCTGCTACAGCCCACATCTGTCTTGGGTTCAGTCACTTCCTGGTCCTGTCCTGGTTCCACTGCGGTCAGGTTACTTGGTGGCATGACAGAGAGAAAGAACAGAGAGGGAAGCCAGTCTTTGTGCTTGCGCTGTAGTAGGGGAAAACAACGAAAGTATCGAGAAGGGCACAGCAGACAGTGACAGGCGTCCTGAAAGCAGGGATGGCCATGGAAGCTGAGGAGGCCCCTCGGGGCACAGAGAGCACTGCAGGAGTGCATCATTCTGTGACTAAACACCAGTCGGGGGCACAGGGTTGACCTTTGTGTGTGCCAAGTCCCTCAGGGAGAGAGAATAATGTCGTCTAAAAGCAACGACTTTTCAAGCCCTTACCTGCAGTGTAGCCCAGTGTGACCATGAGCAAATGGTAACAGCAAAGGCCCTGCTCCTCATGTCTAAAGTAGCGTTAAGAAAACTGAACACCCCTCCACCCACTGAGGAGGTACTGAGGGGATGCATGCAGTCAGTTCAGCCTGGTGCCACGCTCCATGCTGGTAAGTGTTAACGTTAGTAGAAGAAACTACAGCAGAGATGGGTAAGAGATAAAGAAAGCGTTGGGGCTTCCCAAGCTCTCAGTGATCTTTCTGTATTGTAGGGTTTAATGGATCTGCTGTACCTAGGGCACATGGAACACTTGGTTTTCCACCTTTTCTCCAAACCTATGGTTACTCTGAAAAACCACACATAGACTCAGGTGCCTGGATTCACGCCGCAAATGGCAAGTGAGCCCTGGGCTCGGCAGCACGACGTCTGAGGTCTGTACCTTGAGGAAGCTCATAACTTCTTCAGGGAGGGACATCATGGAGATCTCATTTATCTGCAGGGAATGGTGGGAACTGCAATACGCGAACACCTCCAAGGCCTCTGTACGCTGTGCTTGCATTATTAAGTGCAGTGGACTGTCATCCACTTTCTATGCATTAGCTCCTGCCACTGTCAACTTGCCCTGCCTCATTTTTTCCCATGGTACTGACCACTCTGACATTCAAGATTTACAAATTTGCTGATCTACCATGCTCAGAGGCTCCAGAGGGGCAGGGACTCTGGTCATCTTTTCCCTGCTGAAGTCCAGCATCTCTAGATGTGCCTGGGTCACAGTGTCCCTCTTTGAATGTAAAGGACCGAGCCATCGGAGGCAGGTGCTGGCAACACTGCATTTACTCTGCTTTCCTGCAGATGAGGAAGCTGGGCTCATTTAACATGGCCAAGGTCACGGAGTCAGGAATGGACAGCGCTGTGGAACCTAAACAAGCCATCTGCTTGCTGAGAACATCTTCAGGCAGGAAACACTGAGGGAAGCATGGAGGGGGGGAAAGCTAAAACTCTTTAACACTCAGGCCACACCTAGGCCAATTGCATCAGAATCTGAAGAGGTCCCAGGACTCCATATTTTCCAAGCTTCCTGGGCGATTCCAATGCGTGGTCCAGGCTGAGAACCAGCACTCTCAGGGTGATATCCAGCCAGGGCTGTGGGATGTAGGAGGGGGAAGGAACGGCTGCAGCAGGGTGGCCAGGGAAACAAACTGACAGTGACTCTGTCTTCCACTGGTAATTCCCACCCCTCCCTTCAGAGCTAAGGCCAGTCTCACAGCAAGACTCCTTGTCCCCAGATCACACGGCAGGCAAGCATCTCAAGAAGCTTTAAGTCCTTGGAACACCACTCCAACAACCCCACCGCCCACCAGGGAGCGGACTGGAAAACCAGTTTAGATTCGCCAAGAAGCTGGTATTCAAATCACCTAAGGCTCTAGCTCAGGCTGCCACGCGTGTTAGGGCTTGTGAATAATAAAAGGGGAGCTTGTAATTCTACAAAAAAATGAAATTTCACCATTTCTGCAGAATAAACAAAAACAAAATAATACATTAGCTCTGCAATATGTCTGTGCTTCAGGGCTTCAGACTGTCATTAAAGTTGGATTTTATCCATGACAGATTTCTCCACTCCCCTTGCACCCTAAATAAGAAAACACGCAGCCTTACGATGCATTTTCTTTTCTTCCTATTTCCTATCTGTGTGTGGCTTATCTGTACTAAACTACAGAGGAAGTTGCCAAGACAATGGGCTCCAGTTTGCAATTCTTTGCCCGTCTTTCCTGACACAGCTTGGAGGGAGTTCTTAAGATTCCTACAGGACGACATGGAAATAAACACCCCTCATAATTTAGGGAAGATAAAAAGAAGCACCCCAGAAGCCTGCGCTTTTGGTTGTGCAAGGAACTCAGAGAGAGCTAAGAGAGGGGCTGCTGGCTCTGGGTTCAAAGAGAATCAGCCCCGTGAGGGACTAGATTCAGAAAGAGATGGATCAAAGGCTCTTATAGGTGGCAGCAGCCAGTGCCACAGTGGCAAGAGAGCTTTGAAGCTGTTCCCTGAAGAGACCCAGCACCTCACTCCTCTGTGATGGGTGTGTGTGTGCCAGTGTATGTGTTGGGGTTGCTAGCAAGGTACCCCAAGTGCCCCAGACAGACTCTCCTGGCTCCCAGACCAGGGCCACCCTCCTCAGTCTGGAAGCTGAGACATTTTGGCCCATTTTTATAAAGAACTTCACCGTGTCCACAGCAGGGACCTCTCAGGCTAGACTTAAGGTCCACCTGTCCGGGACTAATGGGACGCCAGGATAGTGGAAGTGAATGGGAGACACTCATGACAGTGAAATCATGCTCCTCTCCACGTTAGCAGAGAGTGGTAAGGAAGGAAGCATTACTTACGTGGTTTTCCTTGCCCCTCTTCCTCTCCTGAGCAGATAGAGTATGGTGATTCAAATATAGCCATGCAGGGCAAGAGAAAGAAACCCAAAGAGGCGTGGATTGTCGTACATTGGGAAACTAGTCACTTGCAAAATCCAGGCTCAGTGGGAGCAGTCCTCCAAGGGCCTCAAGGGGATCAAGTTCTCAAGTTCCTCCCCGCCTGTCCCCAGAAACATGAGGTTACTTGTTCACACGTGGTCAAGTAGGATTTGGATGACTGGAATATCAACTTAGCTACTCCATACCGATGTCCCTTGCCATGCAGGGATGGAAAAAAGCCCTGATAACAGCTACAGGTTGGGTTACGGCTCTGATCCTTTAGTGAAGAAGTGACGTGAGGGAGAAAAAAATAGCAGCAAATTAGCTACTCAGTAATACTGCAGAGATGGCTCCACAAGTGGCTGGGGCTGACAGAGCAACTCACATCTAGCTTTGATGTCTTGATAGGTCTTTAACAAATTCTCCTTCAGTTATCCAGCTGCTTAGCTAATCAGATATTATTACCGCCTTTGTGCTTCCTTTCCTGGCTCTCTCTCTCTGTTTATCAGGCCTGCCTGGCTGTAAAAAGAGCTCTATAAGGATCCCTATCTAAATATTTCACTTCTAATACAAAGGTCTGTGTTTTGCATTCCAGAGAGACTCTACAGCTCATTCGGCTACGAAGAGCTCCCCTGCCTCTTTGAAAAAAAAAAAAAAAAAAGCTGATTTTAGTTATGCATGATCTCCGTGGAATTTTCCTGTACAATGTATCCTTGCATGCAAAACTGGCTAGGCAGAAGTTAAGACTGGGTTAACCCCAGCCGACACATGCCGAGGACATCTGCAATGAACGTAGACGGCAACCACATCCTGCTCTTCCCCAGGCTTTGTCCCGACATCAGAAAACCAGAAGGGACACTTCGGTGAGCCGCAAAATGCCATCAGCAAGCCACAGAGAAATCGTCAAAGGGGTACTTGAGAAGTTCCAGGGAAAGGCAATCAGCAGAGCCCAGCATTCTGCCTCCTCTGGTCTGGTTAAAAGCCTTGCGAGAGCTGGGCATAGTGACTCACACCCGTAATTCTAGCACTCTGAGAAGCTGAGGCAGGAGGACTGCGAGTTTGAGCCCAGCCTAAGCAACTTGACAAGACCCTGTTCTGGAAAAGAAATTAATTGATTAATTAATTCTTTTAAAAAAAGACATAGCTTGGGGATGTAGCTCAGTGTTGGAGATGTCCCCAGTATCAGTCAAACAATCAATCAATCAATATTAGTGCTAGGGGCTTTCTACAAATATGACAAAGTGCTACACATTAGCTTATTAGAATGTGAACGAACCTTAAGGCTCAAAACTCAGCACATGAGGCGGAGGTTACTTCTCACCTACAATGTACCATTCAGAGCATTGTCTCCCTATGGTGCAGGGTCCAGATAGATTACAACTCACTCTGGCTCAAGAACAGTGAGAGGTCAGTGGCAGGAAGGATGGTCAAATACCGTAGAGAATTATGGAGTTTTGCCCAAGGCCTTACTAACCAGTTCAGCAGCTCTATGACAGCAGTTTGCCAAATCATCGGTCTATGCAAACATAACCGCGTCGTGCTTCTGCTCAGTCAACTGACAACTTCCTGTAGCACGATGAGTCAATTCTAACTGCCTTACCATGGCCTGTCAGGCCCCCTGGGGTCTACTCTTGGCCACCTCGACCGCTTTGCCTTCTCCCACTCATTGTGCTTATGCTGCTCCAGCCACCATTCTGCCTCTTTGTGTACAACCCCAGGCCTCGGATACAACAAACGTACCTGCACCTCAGGCCCTTTTCACTTGCTGTCCCTTCTGCCTTGAACATTTTTCACTCCAGATCTTCTTACGGCTCACCTCCTCACATCCTCCAGCTCCTCAGAGGTCACCTCCTGACAGAATCCTTCCTTGAACACCTGAACTGAGAGTAACCCCTCCCACCACAGTGTTTTTCCACAGCCACACACCTAGTATATAAAACTGGGATAGAAATCGAGTGCTGAATAATACTTATTAGGAGAATGCATGTATGCTTAGCAATTTCAGATGCCTTGCATGAAGGATATCAGTAATAGTCACCACAGTTTCCTAATGTCAACACAGGTCACCTTTTCTTTCCCCCCTCCCTCATTATTTGTTTTTCCCTCCTTTTTCTACAGCACCAGAATTTGTATCTGGTGGGGCAGTCCAAAACAGAAATGACATTTCCAAGTCTCTCTTGAAGCTAGGAGTGGCCATGTGGCAGAATGTTCGCAGCTTCTGGGAACTACTCTTGAATCTGTCCTCTAGCCTTCTTATTCCTGTGTCTCTTCCACCCGTACCTGTCCTGCTGCTTGCAAAGGGCAGTGTCATGGCCTCAGTGCCATGCTGGGCCCCAGGAAGAGGGTTACACAGAGCACATGGCGTAGGAAGGCTGGGTGCTAGAAGAATCTAGTATCAGAACTTGAAATGAGCAGATAACATGGCCGGGTTATCTGTGCTCCTCAGTGTCCTCCTCTGATCCTGCTGAGCATTGCCACGGGTGCAGGAACTTCTGTGACAGAAGAGGGAAGTGACTCAGCAGTGGATTCAGAAGGCCCAGGTTGGGGCTGGGGATTTAGCTCAGTGGCACAGCGCCTACCTGGCAAGCGCAAGGTCATGAGTTTGATTCCTGGTACCGGAACCCCCGCCCCCCACAAAAAAAGAGAAGGCCCAGGTCCCAGTACCACTCTGCAGAGTGCTAGGATGCTGACTCACTCATCCTAATTCTTACAGCCTTAATTCTCCATCTGTAAGACAGAGTGGTGGAAAGTATTGAAAGAATATGCATGCAAACCCTTTGTAGACTATCATGCTTTCTACAAATGTGTTTCTGAATCAGCTCTATGTGATTCTTCAAAGATTAAACCCAATCTTACAGGCCTTCAACAACTTTCTATAGTTTTATATACATGTATCAAAAAGCCCAGAGCCAATAGTTTTTTTCTTTTTCAGATCATGGAATTAAATGACACAAACTGTTCTATGAAATTAAGGTTAGAAAAAGAGAACCCTTCACATGTATTTGGAATCTTCAAAAGCATTTACGGTCTTAAAAAGTAGTCTGTTAAAATAATACTAATTTGTGTATTTCTGTGCCACAAAAGACAAAATGCAGACATTAGAAGGTTTTACCATGAAAAATGAAATTTCGTTCTCTAAGGCACTGAGGAGAAACCACTCCAAAATGGTTTCTGCATACCATGGAAGGGACGGGTTTGGTGCAGAGGACTAAATGGAGCCAGCCAGGTGGATAAGACAGTATTCAAGGACTGAGCAAGCTCCGATCCCAGTAGGCAGTAGGAAGTCCTGCCAGGCAGAAAAAGTGCTGATGGGGAACCCAGGGCAATTAATGGTCAGGAATCAGGAAAGAGTGCCGCCTCTAATTCCAGAAAACTGCCCACAGATGGCTGGCTCTTGGCAAGGCTTGGATTCCTGCATCAAAGCAAAAGGTGTCCTGACCCACTAGCTGTGGGGCAGGATCAGCTGCAGCAGCCACAGATGGCTGCTTGCCTAATGGCCACCCTCCTGCCTCGCTTCCCTGCCAGCGGAGCCCTAGTCATGTATGTGTCCAGTGACCAAGGAGACTAGGATCGGTCTAAACCAGCCCTTGCAATCTAAGTCCTTCCAGTCAGAAGGCAAGCGGTGCTGTTCTAGTCAGCAAGTCCCAAGGAGAAAACCACTGGAGGCTACTGGGAAAAATCTTCCTTGCTAAAAGAGAACAGCACAAGGCAGAGACTCCATTTTCCATCCCAACTCCACTTTCTGCTTCACGCGGTCCTGAGGATGGGACATTATTCTTGAAGTTTCGGCAGCTGTTTTGCATCTATGAGGCAAGCCTTTGCCCAAACACTGACAAGGCCCAGTGGGAAGGCAGAGAGTGCCTTGGTCCTGTGACAACACCAAGGTCTGCATCAGCCTTGCTCTCACTCATCTCCAGAATGCTTGTCATGGGAATGGATGTCTTGACTCTGTAGGCTGAAGTTGCTTGGGTTTTCTGCTACTGGCTGATGTAAAAGGGTTCGATGCCTATTTGCAAGGAGGCAGCTGAGATGCCCGTTGTTCAGCCCGAGTCCGTCTCAGAAGAAGCAGCTCCGACGTGATGAGGAAGTGGGGCACCAGCTCCCTTCTTGGGTCTGACAGACAGCAGACGGACTTGGCTAGACTGGAGAAGGTCTGAGGCCCACCCAGAGCTCAGGGCTAACACTCTTTCTATCGCACAAGCACTGGCTTGAGCGAAGCAGCAGCCTGGTGATCTGAGCTGTGAGGAGATGAAAAAGCCAGGTGGGCAGGGGCCACTGCTCACCGGCACTGCCAAAATAACCCACGGCAGGACTGCCCAGTGCAGCGGGCCCTGTGGCTGTGACGGTTTTCCACAGTGTGGCAGAGGCAGCTGTGGATCTGAGTTCTAAGACATATGCAGTGGGTGACCAAGCACTAGGAACTAATTATTTCAGGTCATCTTGCCCGGCACTTGGGCCTCTGCTTTAAAAGTTTATTTCACATGGATGCATTTATTGTCCTTTTGGTGACAGGAAAGGTTATTACTTTACGCAGCAATTTAAAAAGAGAAATGAAGATTTTTCAAGCCATTATCAGCAAAAGCACCAAGAAAAAAAAAATTATGCCACAGGTAATACCATAAACTTCTTGGAAATCAAGATACTTTACTGAAAGTACACACCTTTCTTCACTGAATTGGCCCCAGAAGCTTGATATAAACCATGAACAGAGATATAGCCCAGCGGCACAGCACCTGCCTGGCAAGTGCAAGGTTCTGAGTTTGATTCCCAGTACCAAAAAAAAAAACAAAAAAACAAAAAAACAAAAAAACCAGAATTTAATCCATTTCTTATGCTGAGAATATCTAGAGATATTAAATCTATCATATATAAAACTATATATTCTTACACATAAGTAGCAAGTTTATTATCCCACAGTTTTTCTTTCTTTGTAGGAACTCCTTAGCAATTACAATAGGAATAGAATGAATGAGAGTAATATCATTTTTAAAAATAACCAATATCATTTACACTCTCATGTGTATTTTGGCTTATAGCAGACCTCTGGCCCAATCTGGCCCCCTGTCTATTTTTGTAAATAAAGTTTTATTGGAACACGGCAACTTTCACAAAATTATGTGTTGCCTTTGGCTACTTTTATGCTACAACAGCAAAGTTAAGTAATCGTTGCAGAGACTATATGATCCTCAAAGTCTCAAACATTTATCTCTTAGACCTTTATAGAAAAAGTTTGCTGATCCTTGTTTTTTGATTTTTTTTTTTAATGTGGTGTAGAAGACTGACTCAAGGGTCTTGTGTATGCTAGGCAATTGTTCTATACTGAACTTCGTTCCTAATCACTTGATCCCTATTGTAGAGTTATGATTATTCTTTTCCCTAAACAGATAATGCTCATTTTGACAGTGCCTCTACATCTTGTAGAATAGTACAGCACTACAGTAATTCCGTACTTTCTTAACTATTAGCAGTGATTTCTGGCTGATTATGGGTTCTGCACAGAAAAGACAGGCTGTGGATTTCATACATCTTACTGTGTCTTGACTAATTCCGCCCTGTTTCTACCATTTATGAGAAAATCCTCTGCAAGGGAGTTATACTGAAGTATTAACAGATGGATGAAGATGTTACTACTAACTATTATTACAGGGAACTATTATTCCTTTATATTCTAACTTATAAAGGCAGTAAGTAAGCTACAAACTTTCAAGCTCTAACAGTCATGAATAACAAATCACCACAACACACTTACAATTGGCTGTGATGCTCTGGTGGGCCCAAGACTATGCTTGAAAACCACTGGCCATGGGGCTGGGGATTTAGCTCAGCGGCACAGCGCCTGCCTGGCAAGTGCAAGGTCATGAGTTCGATTCCTGGTACCAGAGGAAAAAAAAAAAGAAAACCACTGGCCTAAACTAGTTATTTTAAAGAAACAAATGTAACCAGTCTCAAGCTTTAGGCATTCACTCATCCTTTCAACACTTGTGTACCTACTGTGGGAAGGCTCTGTGCTAAGCATTTCTGGGGCACAAAGATGATTATAAAGACACAACATTGGTTCTTAAGACACAAGTACTGCAAGAGGGTGGAATTAACATCAATACACAGATAGTCTGTGGAGGGAAATAAGAAGTCCATCAAGAAGAACTGGCATTTCACCTGGGCCTTAGAGAGGGATAGCATTTGAACTGGCAATGCTGGGAGACCATTTCTGGGAGGGACATCTAGAAAAGCCAGAGGACCCTAAACTCACAGGTATTAGAATGAGGATTAGAACCCAAATAGCCAGTGTGAGGCAATCTTCAAAACCCATGTATAAAGCATTTCAAGGGCACCAAGGGATCAGATTTCTGAGAAGGAAATAGAAAAGTATGAGATATAATGTTATTTAAAATTTTTAAAAACATCCCACTTGGATAAAGAGAGAAAGGGTTGTTATATAAACTACACCAGGAAAGAGATTCTGTATTAAGAAAAGGAATCTGGATATCAAGCCAGAAATAAACCCAACCAACCAGCATAAAACTCCACCACTGCCACGAATCAAAAAAGATCCAAATATCTAAGAGTAAACTAGAGTTCACCCTTAGTTCGCAGTAATGAAAATATGAAGGAGAGTGTGTGATGCACACCTGTAACCCCACATACTCTGCGAGGCTGAGGCAGGAGGATCAGAAGTTCAAGCCTAGACTGGGCAATTTACTGACTTGGTGAGACTGTCTCAAAATTTAAAAATTTTTAAAAAGGGCTGGGAAAGTAGTGCAATGGAAAGGCCCTGGGTTCAACTCCCTGTAAAGAACAAGCAATACAAACATTTTGAAATTGAGGGGGGCTGGGGATTTAGCTCAGCGGCTAAGCGCCTGCCTGGCAAGCGCAAGGTGGTGAGTTCGGTTCCCGGTACTGGAGAAAAACCAAAAAAAAGAAATTGAGGACTACCCAGTTTTCTATGACTTAGTTCATTTTCTACTTGGAGATGTCGTGGGGATGTCTCTTATAGTTAACATGGTCTTTCACGGTCTTTTATAAGTTAACATGGGCATCTGATCATTCGCAGAAATGATGATCTAAGACTTTAATCCACAAATTCCTAGTGTTTAGATAATGTCCCTTTAAATGTCATGTGAACTCCATTTTAACACTTGTTTGTTTTTTTGTGGCCTTGGCATCCAACTCAGGCCTCCCACATGCTAGGCAAGGGCTCTGCCACTGAGCTCTACCTCTACCTCCAATTTTCACACTTCAAATGGTATAAACTGTTTAACTCTGAACAACAACAACAAAATTGACAGAAGTGCTCTCGCTGGTGTTAAGTACAAATCAAATAGGGAAGAAAGAAAGCAGAATATCACTGTGGCTTTATTCTGTTGGCTATAGAATCTATACTGCAGGATAACTAATGGCCCTTCGTGTTCCCATATAATGGAGGTGGCTCGTGTATTGGTTACTAGTAGGGTGTGTTGAATCCTATTGGTGAAACACGGGAAGAGATGGTGAGGTAGTCAACTACCACTTAGTCAATCATAAATAAATGGGCCCTAAAGCTTTCCAAGTATACATGTGATCACAGAAATACATATGGGGTCAAGGCAATGCGGTTTTTGTGAGGATGAAGTAAGTCAAAACATGTAAGATGCTTAGCACTTGGTCTCAGACACTGTAAGTGCATATTAAGTATGGTGATGACTACTGTGAGCATCATTGTCATCCCATTCAGACTTCATTCTCCCTCCCTTCTCTTATCTGAAATCCCTTCCTCACACCTTAGCTGTGTATACAACAGGATCTCAGCTTCACTTGATTTGGACCCAGGTCATCAGTCAGTCGTCTGGTACTATTCATTCATACGTACCAGTCATGGGTAAGAGAAGAATTCCTTCATCTAGCCTGGAAATTTCTTGAGGACAAAGAATTACAAGTGTTTTCATGTATAATGGACCTCATAAAATTGTTGGTTAATGGTGACAGAAGTTAGGTGAAGACATCCAGATATGGATGTGTATGGTCCTCATTTTTAAACACACTTGGTAGCAGACAACAAGGTACTGGTATCAACTGAAATGTGTAACTGCTGTATGTTTAAGTTCTGAAACTGGGAATAATGACAAGAGTGCAGGGTGATGAGGGTAACAAGAAGAACAAAGTGATTCCTGTTCTGCATCTGCTACTAACCAGTTCGCATGTCTTGAGTTCCAAGAAGTTGAACCACTTGCCAGGTTCTTAATCTACAAATGTTAGGAGAGAACCCTTGACCTTCAGGGCCCCTGGCAGACTCTGTGGGGCGTGCAGTTCAGAATCTTTGAGTTCCGCAGGCTGGGAGTTTGTTCAGGTACGTAATGGCCTTGTGGCCTGGGCAGGTGGCCTTCCCGCATTACAGGGGAGTCAGATCACCATCCCGTTTTCTGTGCTAGTGATTCCAGGAGTACGAATGTTACCCAGTTCTGACCAGTGAGACCCCAGGGGAAGTTTTCTGTGGGGACTTCAGGGAGAGCATCTTCTCCTCCTGAAAAGATAGAGATAAATGAGGAGAAAGATCCTTTTCCTTTCTGCAGTTAACAGTGTCTGACGGCTCTGGTGTCCATCTTGAAATCATGATGAGAAAGTCAAGGGAGTGGGAGAGGGACCACACAGGGCCTCAATATATGGAACCAAACCATTTTGAGAACAGCACCCACTCATGCTAGTTGTTTATGTCACTTTAGTTCTGTCACTTGCGCCTAAAAGTTCTTGACTGTCAACTAAGAAACCAAGTGTCACTGAATGTCCTTCTAAGAAACTGAGCACCACATGACTGAGGCACTCGGTTACAACTTTGCAGCAATCTGGCACACAGACAATCTCTGAAGACTCACGAAGTTGCCTCTGGGACAGCTCAGGTTAAATGCTGCACTGACTGGGCGGTGGGAGCCCAGAGACCACCACTTATGCTTCCACACCACCAGTTATCCATCTTACTTGGACATGTTGGCTTCTTTTTGCAAGCTGATGCTGAGAGTAGGAAAAGGCATTTCTCTAGGCTCAAAACAGATCTAAACCATTTCCCTCAAAAAAAGAGATCTTCTAATACGTCATTCAGTGGAATTATGTTAACAAACTCATCTTAGCACACTGTGACTATGCACTCTTAACAAAGGTTCTTTCTACTTTTTGATGTGTTCCTATTTTATGTAACATGTTTCTACATCTACTCTGGTTATGCTTAAATTGTGCCTAATGATCTGAATATATAAATTCTGCAGATCACAAAGCTCTCATTGGTGCAGGGAGAGGAACAGAACAGCAAACACACTGCAGGGCTACAGTGACTGCCACTGAAAGCAGCACGGCAAGACATGGTGCAGAGGAGAAGCTGAAATTACGAGGGGTGAATTGCAAAGGAAGGGAAGTACCGGCCCAAAGCTAATCAGTGCTGGACACATATTCTGGCCATTTCTAGTCCCCTAACGAGACAATGGGATACCACCTCCTGAACAATGGCAATGCTTGGTAATTCAGTGACTTGAACTGGGATGAGTGTAATGGATTTCTTAGAGCTTGATTTTCTACACAACCCTGTCAGTAGCTGGGGCATGTAGGATGGTCTGAGTTCCAAAGAGGCCAATGTTTCATTCCAAAATGTGTATAAGCACAGTCTGTATAGCACCCAGGGCACCTGGCTTCCCAACATGCTAACAGCAGAGGGGAGAGGGGGAGGTAGACAGGGACAGAAGACAGGTGTAAAAGAGCAGATCAGCTTCTCCCCCAGGAAGAAGTCCCTGGCTGGTCACCAGTACGCAAGTCCCAGCAAACATGCCACAAAGGAGAAAAGCCAAGATGCCTCCTCTTGAGTTTGCAGGGAGAAGAAGGGGAAGGCATTGCAGGGCCCAGCGTCATTTTCAGGGCACCATCAATGTGCTTCTCACTTAGAGCAGAGGTGGCCAGGAGGCAGCTATGTTTTTCTGGGTTTGCATCACATTTCCAAGCAACCCCTCTTCACAGACTGAGAACAGAAGCGTGGAGAGCTGGAATGGACTTTAGAGGTCATTTTGTGCAGGCATTTAGGGCTCTCAGATTGAAGCAAGCTGAGGCCTAGAAAGGTTCAGTAGCTCATCTCAGCTCCTACAGCTCACAGAGCCACCCAGCGTTTCTCACTGTGTCACTGCCATGTGGGCAAGGACAGAGGGAAAGCCCTCTGGTCCCAAGCAGAAGGGACCTTGGGAACAGGCAATGATTTGAGTATGGGCTCATTGCACACATGTTCAGGGAATCTGAACATGTTCCCTCACACACAGCACAAGTCCAGCAGTGGGGAGGGGAGCTCCAATTAGCTGCTGAACCAAACAATCCCCTCTGCTGGGTCATGTCTGCTTTGTGAAGCTGGGAGACTGTCCAAGACTGGGCAGATCTGGGGCCAGGCTAAAGGCCCTGCAGCCCAGTCCAGACAGAGTGGTGGATCAGCCCTGAGTTGCAAACAGCTCAGGCAGCTTGACAGTCCAACACAGCCAGAACAGACAGTGTCCAAAATGGGCAAAGGCAGGGCACTGGCAAGGTTCTCCTCTGACCAGACTGTTCAGTGGCCCTGAGCTGGCTGGCCTGGCCCCAGCCCGAGCCCTGCCGCCCCGAGCCAGGGCCTTCACACCAACGTGGGCCTCGAGCAGCAGCCTCGCATGCTTAGATCTCCTGGCACTGCTTCGAAGTCAATCTTGCCTACAGCTGTCAGCGGCACAGTCAGTTTGATGCTGTACAAATGGCAATGATTCAGTCATTCCGGGGATGCTTCCAGGGCAATGTTCTTGGGCATGGGGAAAAAGAGGATCCCCTTGGGGACCCGGAGGCGGTGGGTTGCACTGCCAGCAGGCTGCCTCATCCTCATCTAAACACCATCAAAAGCCTGCCAGGAGGTTTTTGTTGAAAGCTGGCAGTTGGCTAGCCCCTGGCATTTGACTTGGGACCATCCAGGTGACTATTAAGTGAGATGCACTCTTGACGGCTGACCTTAGTGGATCTGACGGCAAGCTCACTGCCGCTCTCAGTAGTAAAAATTCTTCCTGACATTATTTAGGCAGAGAGGGAAATGGCCCCTTTGGTGAAACCCCATGGACTCTGCCTTAACCTCGCTGCAGAGGGCTGCTGATGCAAAGGCTGGTATTTGCCTGCAATCTTTCCCTGGGAAGTAATTAGTTTCCATTTAGAGGGATGACAAATTGATCAGGCAGGAGTCGCACTGAGCTCTGAATTGAAGCTAAACTAGGATGGCTGAGGCCCTGGCAAGTCAGGTTTGTAGGTCTGTCGATGCATTTTACAGTTTCAAAATTCAATCACCCAACAGCAGGAGAGGAAAGACACTGCTCTGAAAAGAGAACCAAAGCCTGCATTTCCTTCTGCAAGTTCATTATCGCCTCGCTAAAGCATGACGGCGGTGTGAAATGGGTTAGACACATGGATGCCTCTGTTAACGGCCAAAGAAAAAAGTCGCACATCATTAGGAATGGAATAAACGATACTGAGGCACAGAGCAGAAATGATTTGATTAGTAATTTCCAGTTTTGAAAAGACCTGGAAAAGTACCAAATGACTATACAGAAGGTGTGATGGAGTTCTTAATTGCTATAACTGCTCTGGGAGACTTGATGATTTGTGACATAGAATACAGCACAGTACGCTAACACTAATAACCGTTAATTAAATGCAGCAATGATATACTCTCAAAATGCACATACAAGTTACCATAATTTCTAGATTAAAAGCTGCACTGTCAGAAGCCAAAGGCAAAGAAAGGTGGAGGGAGCAAGAGACATCTCTTGCCTTCATGAGCAGACCCCACGGTCTATGCGGAACAGGGCGGCCAGAAAACACTGTGGGAAAAAAACACACTTAGCTGGAAAATGTGAAATGGCTCCTGAATGAAGCTGCCCCTCTGGAGGGCGAGTTATTAATTCTGAAAGGCTGTTGCTGCACCAGACCATCTGGCAGTGTGGGGAGGGTTCAGTGGCTGGTGCGGCTTCCGGTTGGATCTGCTTTGCCCCCCTGTGACATTTCTCACTTGAACTGTGGTGGTGCCAGGTCAGCGATGGCCGGGGGGAAGAGGGAAGAGAGGAGCCTGGTGAGATCGTGGGGCTCGCAGAACCCGAGGTGGACTCCTTTGCACGTCTGGCTCCTAATGAGTGGAGGGAGGTGCAGGGGCTGATGGGGCTGGGAGGGTAGCAGCGATTCACATGAAAGCCTCATTTGAATGGAAGATAAAAGAAGTCAATTAATCTCCCTCCCCTTGGGTGAAGAACGCATGTGAGCCTGAAGGAAGAGAAGAAAACGCTAGTACTACTTCCAACTCAATTATCCTGGTAATGGCACAGAGAGAAAGCTGGGATACATACAGCTTGCAAATATGCCATTTAGTTATTAGTAAAGCTATTACTTAAGCCACCGGCATGGGAAACACAAGATACCTGCCTCTCGGAGAGGTCAAGGGTGAGAGAAATGCTATGGCCCTTCCCTCTTCCCAGTCTACCATGCATTCCCCGGAATACACAATGGAGTCAGGCAAGGGATGTACCAGGGTGATGGGCCACAGGGGTTATGTAGCATTTCTGGGAATAAACGTGTCTAGCATGAGGAGGAGGGGGACACTCATGTGGAAGAAGTGAGGAAGGTTTCCTGGAGGAAGCGGCAAATGAAGCAGATCTTGCGTGAATTATGGGATCTGGACAAGGACAGACCAGGGTGAGGATATTTTGGGTCTCTTGCTCCCTCCAGATTTCTTTGCCTCCCACCACACACAGCTGCTCCAGAGCAGGCAAGTGATGCATCAGTGGTGACACCTGGGAGCAGGCAGGTCAGCCTGGGTGGAAATGGATTTGTGGAAAGATGAGTGGGAGACAGTTCATGGGGAGCTTGGGATGAGCACCCAACATGTCAGCCTTTTGTTCCTTCAAGGGAGTTACAGTGGAGCAAGAAGCACTGGAAGGTCCTACTGCTAAGAACTCTTCCCTTCAGGCATCTGCTCAAGTTTTCTACACGGACAAGTCTTCCCTGACTACTTTCTCACCATTGCTCTCCGTCCTCTAACTCTTTTTAGCGTTTGCTTAGTGTTTATTACTGTAGAACATATTAATTTTTTCACTGTCTGTCCCACGTACTTCCTTTTCCATGAGTAACTTTATTTTGTTCACTGCTGAACTCCAAAACTTGGTACTGGGACACAGTAGCTACTTGCTAAATGAGCTGATGGAAGGGAGAATCAACTAAGGCAATTGTTCTCAAAGTGGATCCAGTCCAGCAACCCTGGCGTCATGGGGTATGGCCAGGAGGCAAGTTCTCAGGTTCTATTCCAGATTCACATAGGCAGAAAGCTGAGGTGGGGCCCAACAATTTACGCTTTTAAAATCTGCTCTCCAGTTGATTCCAGTTGATGCACCCTCACGTTGAAGAATTATGGAATTAGAAGACCACTGAGGCAGAAAGGGAGCTAGGAAGTTATAGTAGAGGTTGTTCAGACTGGGCCAATCTTCTGAGAGATACAGTACTTAGCACTGGGGACATCTGTTGATTTCTGCCTTTGGTGATTTGCTGATTTGTGAATTTTCCAATACAGATAATGTTTGGTGAGGGTTGGGAAGAGAAGACATCAGAGACGATAAATGTAATTATTTCTCGATAATAAACTTACTTCCTTGAGTTTCTGAGGCATTCTAGAAAAAATTCCTAGCACCATGTCTTATGACTCTGGTGGTTACATTTAAAAATCAGGACATCTCAAGAGCACACACAGAGTAGGGAAAGTTAAGTTTGGCACAATTTTAATGTTAGTTGCTCACAGGTGATACAGGGCAGAGGGGAATCTTGCTGGCTGTAGGATAAAGTAAGTCTGAAGCTCAAGGGAACAGTCTGGGATGGAGATAGTCAAGGCCCATCATCATCCCCAAAGTGGCTGTGAGAACCACGAGTGTGGGTAAAATCTCCCAGGGAGAATGAAAATTAAATCTTGAATTATATGCAGGGTAAGGAATCATCAAAGGATATCTAGGAATTGCCAGAGAGATAAGATAAAGGGAGAAAATATCACGAAGTCAAAATTTTTAAAAATCAAGAAGGGTAGTTGTTGCATTTCAAATGTCTCTCTTGGCAGGGCTGATGGATGAGTGCGGATCCTTTGAACCTGGTGAGTAGTGCTTCCTGAGACCTCCCTGAGGGCAGGTTGGTGCCGCTGGTGGGTAGAGACAAAGCCAGCTGCAGTGAAAGGGATGAGGACTGGGCTAGGAGACCAGGGGCAGGAGAAGGAAAAGCTAGCAAGGGACATACCAGGGCAGTGGGCCACAAGGGTTACAAAGACCAAGCTGGGAGGAGAAGGTGGAGTCTATTTCCCATATTTTAGTGGGAGACACTCATGTGTGTTTATTGCTGAAAAGGAGGGAGAGCTTACAAGAGGAAGGAGAAATCACTGAGCAGGTAGGATACAGTAGACTGCAGAACTCAGGGACACAAAAGCTTGACTTCAGACAGGAAAAGTAACACTATTTTTGCTGAAAATGAAAGGAAAGCCAAACATCAATACAGACATAGAACAATAGGTCAGCCAGCTCAGGCTAAGCAAAGTCAAGGCTTAAATGGAGAATAGAGTTTTGCTCCTAAACTCACATCTGATTGAGGACACAAAGGGAGATAAATGCAAGACAAACTCAAGTCAACTGTACAAAATTTGATGAGGTGAATTTTAAAAACTGATGATGAAAAATAAAACTATGAAGCTAATTTGAAACAATGTAGAATGTTATCTGTGGACCAGGGGCAGAGAAGATTTGTTAAACAAGACCCCCTTAGACCATCAGTGAAACCAGAAAATGTACTTGTTTCAGTATAGCAACATTTAGGACATCTTAACAAAGGTCACTACATCGGTCGCTATTGGGTAACAGATTAGGAAAAAATATCTGAGCATGCAAAAATAGCCAATGACCTATATATAGGATATACAAAAAACAAAAACAAAAACAAAAACTACTCCACAAATTAACAAGAATTCAGAAACTCGGTTACATAAATTAATACCTTTCAGAATCACAGAAAATAGAAAGGTGGATAACAGCAAGTGTGGGTAAGGACATCTGGAAATTAGGATGCTTATGTACTATAGGTAGATGGTAAAATCTGCAGCAATTAGAAAACAATGCAATATTTACTGAAATTTACATATGCTTTATGTTCCAACAAAATCTCCTGGGATATATCACGGAGACCTGATTGTACACTTTCATAAATGACTCTTCAAGGATGATAGAGGCTGTAGTGTTTGCCCTGAGGGGAGCTGAGGACAACCTCAGACAACCACTACATAACCTTAGATAACTGTTACTGTAGGGAGAGTCTGTAGCTCAGTGGGAGAGCACTTGGTTAATACCCACTACTATAAACAAAACAAAAGGCTAAAGACAAATAAAACCCACAAGATAAGCATTATTAGGGGAATGTATAGTATGGATGCCTGGCAGTACTGAGGAACAACAAACTATCTGTGTACCCAGCAATATGGACAGGTCTTACAAATGTAGTGTGAAGTTACCATAAAGAGCACTAAGGTGGAAGCACACTGCCACTCACATAAGCTAAACACACTTATGGAACAACACCAGCTATGTGACAACATTACATCAGGCTGGGTGTCTGTGAAGCGGGTGGGGCACAGACCAGGATAGGGAGGAAAACCTGAGAGGGCTCCTTCAGATCCAGGATGACAGTGTGCTCTGAAACAAGGAGTATGATTAACTCAGTTGTCTGCTTTGAAAGGGCCTATTGATACGTATTTGTAAGATAATGATAAAAAGACGCCTGGGAGAGAGGCATTTCATGCAGGATTCTGATAGGAGTTTGCAAAATGCTAAGGTTCACATTGCATCTTTGCATCTTGAAGGATGGGAATAAGACTTCAAATTATAGATCTGAAGAGCATCCTGATCCAGGGAAACGGCATGAATGGAGACAGAGAGTTCTCAGTGTGGCTGGAAACTGCTGACAGACTAGCGAGGCTGGTGCCAGGAGAAATGGAAGGTGGGCCCGGGACGAGGTGAAGACAGGAGTCAAAGAGTCAGTTATGGGTGACTTTGAGCGGTTCACATGGGAGTGAGGAACAACACCGCCACACTGGCTGCAGTGTGGAAAGGGGAAGATCAGAAGCCCAGGGACTAGGCGCACAGACTAGAAGCTACTGCTGGGATACAAGCAAGAAATGACAACAACCCGGGCTCTAGCAGTGGAAAGCTGAGCTTCCAGGGCCTGCCTGGTGGACACCACCAAAATTCCAAGGTAGCAGCGCTGCAGTGCACATTGGAGTTGAAGGATGACTTTCTCCAACAACAAACTGTCATTATGACTGGTAGAAAAGTGTTTCAGTGTTCTAGGCCCACATTCCTGGCCAAGGGAACCAAGCTGTCTTTCAATCCTCACCCACAAGCACCCGTGGTATCTATGAAAGCCCGTGTTTCAGATGTTCTGTCTCACACACACACACAGTTAGGTCTGAATTAATCAGAGAGGTAAATAAGTGTTCTAGGAGTAGATTGTGGCAGTTTTGTGTTGACCTCCAATTTCTATTAGCTTAGTGTGCCAGACCCCCTACTTATGCAGGGTTGCTTTGACTTGGCTTTTTTGTCCCTTTCCTTCCCTTGAATTTATTTTTCAGAGGTTGGTTCAACTTATTCTCAATGAGTCAAGTGTTGGGGCCCTAACTTTTTCCCTTGAGAGAATTTATAACTGCTAGGAAAAATTTTCTGTTTCATCCTAACCTGTCTTCCTACCATTCGGGCCACCATCGACCATTTATTTTTCTTACGAGTGTCAAGAAAACTGTTTGAAAGTCTGTTTTCTAAAGAGATGAGTGCTAGGAGAGACAGACATCCACGTAGTATATACCTCCCAGTCTCTCCAAGAAAGAGACCACAATGCTCCCTTAGTCACCAAGGCGTGACCCGTGGGATTAAATCTGTTCTGAGTTAGAATATAAACATCCTTTTTCCTTTTTTTTTCCCCCTGGAAGCTTTAATGCCTTAAAAAGGATCAGTCATCATCACAGAAAAGGACATACTGTAATGTTTTCAAATTTTCCTCTAAAACCCAAGGCAGCTAATCAGAAGAGCACAGTGGAAATTGTAAAGTGCCTGCCAATGATGACCTCACAAATAGTGCTACACTTGGCCGTGCAATCCTATCAGGAACGGAATAGAGCGGCTTCTTCCCTCGTGCTTTCCATAGGGAAACTGAGGCAAATAAATGCAAAGGCATGTTTAAGGCAGCTGACACCAACCAGGAGGCCTGTCTGCAAAGTCCAAGTGGGAAGGACCCATTTCCTACTGCTTCTGAGGGAGAGGGGAAACCGTTTCCATCCTCCTGGGGTCAGCTCATTTGCTCCAGACTCAAAAGCAATTACCCAGTCCCTTATCGATGCTGAGAAAATGATATTTCATTTGGTTTTATCTGAAAAACAGATTTTTTATTTTCTTTCCCCTAGTGAAAGGGCTATAAAAGAAACAAGGATTTTGGTGTGGTAGTGGTGACGGCAGCAGGGAGTAAGTGGTTGGAGGAGAGGCATGAAAAATTATACTTTGACATATATTATGCGCTTAATCTTTTGTGGCAACTTTTTTACATTTGTAAGAGTTATGGATTTTAAAAGTCAGGGCTAAGATGGCTTAATGAGCATTCGCTCCCCCCCTGGAAGTAGAAGTACGGCTGATGTGTGTTAGTCAGCTGTTAGCTTTATTGCCTCTCTTCTGTACTAAAAGTGACAAGTTGAACACATTATAGAGAGCTCAGATGTGTTATGCAGATGAAGCCTGCAGCAATATCTGCCTGCTCTCTATTATTTATGATGTCTATATAATACAATGGACTGAGATTTAAGCCATTGTGATGCAGTTTGTTTTCCAGGGTGCTAAAGTACAGCACATTTTACAGAGAATTGCATCTCTGTTACATATTAATCAAATCCATCTTACATGCAGCTCTTACACTGTAAACTAAAGGAAAAAAAGATTAAAGCGCTTGGCTTTTCCTCAGCTGTCAAGGACTGGCAATAAAATAATAATAAGGGCTTCTAAATAATGTGTGTGTGACAGGCCTGTGCTCGCTCGCACAGTCCTTTATGGAGGTTAACTACAAAATAAGTTCCAGTGAGTGATCGGGAACAGGCATGTGTGTAATACTGTAATGCCAACGACGGCATAATTCTTGAAAAGTTCATTTGCAGAAAATTCTCTGACTTGATGAGGCAAAGTTTGGCCTCCTGAATCATTCTGCCATGGTGTGCGGCATTTGCAGAGTTGTTCTGAAGTTTATAATCCTCGCACTTTTGAACTTGCCTCAGCTGCAGTCCATTAAAAACGGAAAGCTCCATTCCCTGTACCCAAGCCGGGGCTTACTGTTCGGCCAGTCATGGGAAAGTGGTTTTACGACAGGACACATACAAAAGCCACAGAGTTCTGCGGTTTGGGTAGGTGGGTGGGGTATTAGTTTGTTTTTTAACAGGAGGGTGCTCAACAAGTCTCACTGGCACTTGGAGTTTGGGGAGGAAGGTGGAAAATTGGGGCAGTGCAAGTCTCACTCTCTAGAAGTTCTTCCCCGGGCCCTTGGAAACTCATGAGATTTTTGTGCCTTTATTTTCAACTCTACAGACCCTCAAAGAAAGAAAGCAGGTTACAAGTGTCACAGCCACTTCTCATCCTTTCCCTTAGGAACAGAAACTGCCTGCGTGCCACCCCGGGCCTGACTCACTTTTCAGCTCAAGGTAATTTCTAAAGAAAAGAGGGAAGGGAAATTGCACTTGGAAGCACTCACTCAGTCCCGCCAGGGAGTTAACAAAGAGCCCGAATTTGTGCCTTTGTATAATCAGTAGACATAACACAATGGTTTCGGAATCTGCCTATCTACCCAAAAGCTCAAAGTACAAAATTTACATTATTATCCCCCTGCCCACCATCTGTACAAACCAACCCCCAAATACCCCTACTTAAGGAAATCACTTCGACTCCCTGGGGGCTGCTGTTCTCGCTTTAATGCGGGAAGAACAACGCCTACCTCTTCCTACCTCCTAAGGCCTCACAACAAGGGGTTCTGGAATTATCCGTAACATTATATTCCTCCAGTTTCCCACATTCTTCAGCTTCTCT
Organism: Chinchilla lanigera; assembly: GCF_000276665.1. Taxonomy (NCBI): domain Eukaryota; kingdom Metazoa; phylum Chordata; class Mammalia; order Rodentia; family Chinchillidae; genus Chinchilla; species Chinchilla lanigera. Next base: position 10,433,062 of record NW_004955456.1, read on the forward strand.
AAAATGAATGCCTGTTGTCCAAATTATTAAAACTGTGGTGCATGTAACTTTTTAAATGCTTAATTCAATTCACAAATCCAATAAGCATTTATTGAGTGCCCATGGTTTGTCACAGCTCTGTGTCCTTAGGTCTCATACAGCTCTCCGTTTCTGGCATCTTACTCTGAGACATCAGAGAGGCATACATGCAATGCACAGCAGTCTTCAACCCTGTCTATACATTACAAACTTCCAAGGAGCTTTTAAAGATGTGTCAATGGCCAAGACCTACGTCAGGTCAATGAACTAAGAATCTCTGTATCTTTGAAGGTCCCAAGGGTGATGATAAACTAGGTTGAAAACCTGCAGAAAGCATCACAGTTAAGGACACGAACTCCCAGTGAGACTTCAAGGTCAATATGGAGTCAGGCTGAACTGAGTTAGACGTTCTGCTTCGCCAAGTTATTTCAACCCTGAACCTCCATCTTATCTTGTGTAAAACTGGGATGATAAGGCAGCTTAACACATAGGGTGACCTCTGCTTCAAAGACAGAAGTGCTCAATGAACACAACGGCATCATCTTATGTTTGAAACACTATAAACTGCCAGAGTACATTTGGAAGCATCAACTGATCAACTCTATCCTAACAAAACCCATGGAAATGATGTATGGTTATTCCCTTTTTAAAGGTGAGGAAACCGGATCCAAAAAGCTTAGGGATCTTCCATGGTCCCTCAAGAGGTAAGTGAAAAAAGAGGTCTTGAATCCAAGTCTCCTGGTACCCGTAATTTCCGTGTCATGATGGCTGCCAGAGTAAACCACTCTGTTGGTGGATGTGGGCGGTCTTAAAGGTGGTCGGCCTGAACGCGTGGCTTAGCCTACGTGACTCCAAAGTGCATCAGTATCACCCGGAGGGCCGGTTAAACCCCGTTTCACTGGAGGCCATTCCCAGAGTGCTTCAGTTGGTCTCAGTAGGTCCTGAGAATGTGCACGTTCCTAGGTGATGCTGACATTGCTGGTGTGGGAACACTATTTAATCACACCGTTCACTGCTTAGAGCTTGTGAAAGGAGGGGAGGCTCCATGTCACACCCTACCTGGGCCACTTCCCTGTGACACAGCTTACCCACCCTCCTTGCAATAGTGCTGCTGCCTAGCATAGGCCATAATTCACTGTTCTGTCTCTTCCTTAGAAGCCACAGTGTGAGCCAGGCATGCGTACACACCAGTAATCCCAGCACTCTGGGAACCTGAAGCTGGAAGATGGCAAGTTCAAGTGCAGCCCGAGCAACTTAGTGAGATCCTGGCGCAAATTTTTTAACAAAGGGCTGGGAATATAGCTCAGTGCAAAGGCACTGGGTTTGATTCCCAGCACCAGAAGAGAAAAGAAGAGAAGAGAAAAGAAGAGAAGAGAAAAGAAGAGAAGAGAAAAGAAGAGTAGAAAAAAGAAGAGAAGAGAAAAGAAGAGAAAAGAAAGGAGAGAAAAGAAGACCTCAGGCTAAAGACTTGCTGGGGATACAAGTAATCCAAATCTGCTTGGTAAATCACTCCTTCCTCCAGAGAGCTGCCAACTGCCTGGCATGATCCCTCCAGGATCTGCTCCAGAGGCAGACACACTAGTGGAGGCAGTGGTGCTCTGCATTTAAACTTCCATCCACCTGGCACATCCTCCAACACTCATCAAGGAGCCTATTACGGGTGCCTTTTGGGACAAGAATCCTCTAAGTCCTTCCACCCTTAAGTCACTGTAGCTAGGGAAACTGTAACCTGCCCGTACTTAAAGGGCACACATCACTCTGTCCAGAGGATTAGAACTATTTTCCAGTAGGAGTCTTCTGAGAAAGCTTAAAGGTTCAATAATGTTCTTCTCATCTTCCTCTTTCCCATCACCAATCACCTTACCTCTTTCTCTTTCCCCAAGAGTAGAGAGGCCTGTACTAAGACTCACTGCCACTGCTTTCCTGCACTGAAAGCCCCGGGCCAGAGCCCAACGGAGGAGCATGACCTAACTTGGAGCTTCTAAGACCCATTTCACCTCCCTTCCTGTGTGCATGCCTTGCCCCAGTTATGCTCAGGGAGAGATTAGTGAGCCCGACCTTCAGGTCCGGAAAGGAACTGCCTTGGAGTCCTGAGAAAGAGCTTCTGGTGCGGGTAGGGAAGAACAGTCTATTGCCTCTACCCTGAGGATACACAGGAGTCAACCGACATCCTCTAGAAGGCAGCACAATTTCCTTAAGAGGAGCCCAACTGCCCTGAAGCCTTTATCGTCTTGTTCCGAGGGCCTTCCCAGCAGCCGAGAAGCCAAGTCACCAAGTTGGGAGGAGAAGGAGGTCCAGCAGCCAAAAAGCCAAGTCACCAAGTTGGGAGGAGGAAGAGCCTCATCGAAGGTCAATTCAGGTCTCTGCAGTATAGACACAAAGAGGAGCTCAAACGGAAAGCCTGCTGAGGAACGCCTCGCTGGCTCACTGGAAAGGCCAGCCTCTTCTATGATATGGGAAACACCAAAGTATATTGCTTCCTTAGGAAAGTGGGCTCTGAGGGGTACTCGGTACTTTAGATCCTGGAGTCACATTCTTTTTTGAGCCAGATGGGATTCCGAGGTCTCTAAGTCCTAGCTCCCCCTTTCCAGATGGTAGAGGGATGATGTGAGGCTCTGTGATCCACTCCTGGGTTCAGTTACTCAGCAGATCAGCAGCCAGGTGCCACGCCTGCAGAAGGAGCTGCCCCGCACACTCAGCTGCCCCGAGCCTCAATGTCTAGAGAACATATAATGTGAGCTCCCTATCGGTCTTTGCATACTTTTATCTCAGTATCTCCTTAACCTTTTTGGAAGGAAGCTGCACTTACTCCCACTTGATAGCTAGCAAAGCCTGAGGCTCAGAAAAGCCAAGTGGTGGGCTAAGGTGCCCGAGCTGAATGAGACGAAATGGAGGCTATGGCCCCAAACCCACATGACCCTCTTCCTAGCTAGGTACTCTGTCTGCTCATCATGGGCATCCCCCTTGACACAGGGCCAGGAAAGACCTTGTGTGTAGACAAAATGACACACCAAGGGCAAGGGTGATGCCCACAGCCTTGAAATGCCCACTCCAAAGATCAGAGGGCAGCCACAAGCGCTGCCTGCACTGTCTAAGGTCATTACCAAAGTTGGGCTCATCAAACAGTCCCCTGGGGGATGGCAGGTGGATCTGAGGAAAGGGGAGTCATGGAACACTCAGCTTTCTGGATGAAAGCACCGCCCCGTGGGTCTTTGCACTGGTTTTTCCTTTATCCGGAGTGCTTTGCGGGGCTGCCTGACCTCCTCCACGTCTTCCCTCACACATGGTGGGGTCTCTCTCGACCTATCACCCGTGCTGTCTGCCCACTCCAGCGCTTCATCTCCTCTTTCACAGACTCCCTTCACTCCCTTACCATGCCCAATGTCTCTCCCAGTCCCTACAAGGCGAGCCCCACGAGGGCAGGGTCTCTTTGCCTCTCTTGTTCACTGATCCTATGTCCAGTACACGGAACAATGCTGGCGTACAGCCGGTGCTTTGTAAATGTATTGTTTTCCCTAAATGCTTTATTTTAAAGACACTTCAAATCTGTGGAAAAAGAAACACTATTAAAACACTCATCACCCTCCACCTGGATTTAGCAGTTATTAACATTTTGCCACATTGGCCTTATCTGTGTGTGATTTATTCTTTTGCTAAACCATTCTAATATTAAGGAAAGTGTGGATTTTCTGAAATGAAAACATCACCATACCCTAAAATTTCAAATAACCCATCATCTGATATATAACCTATGTTCCAATTTCCCTAGTTATTCCCGAAATATCCTTTATAAAAGAATTTTAAATTTAAGCTCACAGGTTCAATCAAGGATCATGTATTATACTTGTTCCCCTATCTCTTTAGCAGTCTTTATTTTATTTCATTTCATTTTACTGAGATGTATTCTCACTATGTAGCCCAGATTGGCCTCAGACTCGAGGCAATCCTCCTGTCTCAGCCTCCTGAGTGCTGGGATTATAGGATGGGTCATCACACTCAGTTCTTCAGCAGCCTGTAGAGCAGCTCAATTCCTATTTAAATGAATGAATGCATGAACTGCACTGTGGAAGAAGCCTCTAGCAGTCAGTTCCCAGACCCCAGGGAAGAACTGATGGGCCCCTCACCCAAGTGCTGCTCTACATCTCTGCCTTCTGCACACGGCTCCCTGAGGGTGTATTCCACTCTCTGGTCCCTGCAAAGGTCATTTTCTTACCGTCCACCCCGGATGGGAGGGATGTTGTTCTTAGAATCCGCACCTAATGTGAATTTCCATTATCTTTCATTGCTGACTTTCCCTTCCAAAGCACAGGGCTTTCTATACTGCTCTTGGTTCACATCTTTTTATACACATACTGAGGGCCAAATGTACAGGCTGGCTTAAAGGTCTAGCCTGTAACCTGCCTGCAGGGTCAGGGGGACAGTGGTTGCTTGAAGGAGGGGTGTTTCAGGTCACTGGTGGGGCTGTATGTCCTTGGGAGTCTGTAAGAAGTCTGTTTGCTCCATAAAAGCCAACCATGGTTATTATAATTCCATTAATGCCATGAGCTGTGGGACGCTCAAAAACGCAGGAAAACTGTGCTCAGGGGGAGGGCCAGAGGAAGGGCCCAAGGGAGACATAAAAAGGCAAAAGGATTTAGAGAGCACTTGTAGGAGAGAGGAGGGGTAATGGAGAGGGGAGGAAATGCAAGGCGGGGAGACACGGCAGTTGGCAGGTCAGGACAAGCTAGAGATGGCACGAGGGCAGGCGGGAGGTGGGCCCCGGGGTTAGCAGGGGCCCACGTGGCTCAGTGGGGAAGACGGTAAGGCAGGGCTGGAAGAGGTCAGAGGGCACAGTTAGGAAGTCTGAACGTCTGTTCTCCGGGATCCCATGAGGAATGGGCAAAGGCCAAGGAGTTTAATTAGAAACCAGCAGGGCTTCCCCCATCTCTCCTTTGTGAAACCTTGCCCCATGGTTACGGGCCAAGAGTAAACCAATCCCCTGGCTCCTTTCCCTGGAGCCTCCTTCCTGCCTTCTAGTTCTCTGTTAGTGCCGCGCACCGAGTACTGCTCCACCACGAGTCTAACAGTGGGTGCTCCTGGATGCTTCATACGTACGAATATACATTCGGAATCCCACTTACTGAGCAGCCCCTCCGTCCCACCTCTGCCCCTTTACCCGGTACCACTGGAGCCCCAGCATCGGTTACAACCTCCACCGTGGATACTGACCATCTAATTTCCTAGTCTCCTAGGGGCTCTAAATCCAGCCCCCTCTGACCTGCCAGCAGGAGAGATGACCTCACATTTGTCCTGCTTATCACTGGTAATAACCATTAGGGACAATGGCAGGCACTCACACCTGCTGCCCACTAGCCCAGCAGATCGGGTCTCCACAGGAGGCCAGAGATGCAAATCTCCTGTCCTTTTCATCACAGCCTCACTCCCGGGCACTTTTCCCTTTGGTCACAGGACCGCACTAGGAGATGCAGGGAAGTCAGCCAAAGAGGCAGCGTGTGCCCGCCCTCCGCTCTCCCACAGGTGAGCATACCTGGCGCAGGGGCTCATGGGCCACCGTCAAGCAGCCGGACTTGTGCTGCTGAGCCCTCACTCTGCCCAGCTACCAACCATCCACGCAGAGGCTCTGGCTGGGGAGAGGGAGTCCAGGTAGTGCTGACTGTGTTCTCTGCACAGCCCTTTCTTTGTGAGGAGGGACTTTCTGTAGCTTGAGCATTTTAATAGCTGCCCTTGCTGTCCCTGAAATAGTGATGAGAACGTCTAGGACAGACCCCGTGGCACCGGGGCACTGCCTGGCTCAGTAGTCTGCACCCTGCACTCCAGGACTGTGATAACCCCCTTTCTCCAAGGCTCAGACACCACTGAGGGTCCCTGAATTCCTAACGTAAACACCCCATTAGACGCTGCCTCCAGAATAAGACCCTCCCCGCACAGAGCAGCATGCCTGACGCGCACACAGCCACACAGCCATGCGGGTGTGCACGGCACACGTTCCTGCCACCCTGTCGCCAGCCCTGCCCTTGCATCCTTTTTGAGGCAAGCCAACAGCCCGAGCAGCCAGCAGCAAGCTGGGCCCCAGCCCTGCTGTAAAGTATTAACTCATACTGAACACAGTTTGTCTCCGAGGACCCTCTTGGCCCCTTCGTCATCCTGTGCTGACATTTTAATCGTGCTTTTGTGGGAGCTGGCTGGCAGTTTGTCATCAGGAATGGCGCGGCGAGGGGCCAGAGCGGGTTGCTGGCTGTGGCTGCTGCTGAGGGAAGCAGCCCATTCTGACAGACTGAGCAATAATCTGAACTTACTGCGCCGAGCCTGTGGGACACCAGCCGGGCCGCTTTATCTTCTTCATTAAAGTGCGCTCAAAAAAAAAATCCATTTTCCTTTAAAGTCTCAGGAACAGATGGAGTAAAATTAATTGCGCCATTAAGTCCCGATAGACAATACCAGAGTGGTTTTCTTTCAACTGTGCATGTGTGTTACAAAGTGCTCTTCGTAAAAGGCAATTACTGCAACATTTGCCATAAAATAAAGGTTGCTTTAATGGGCAATAAACACAGGCTTCAAATTTTGTATGAAATGGGTCTCCAAAGGGCGCTGTTAGAGGCAGCTCAAAGGCACGACTGACTTTAGTATTTCTGCTCGGGCTTTAGCTCAGCTAGTTCCGAGAACAATGATTCCCCACCCTTGGATATATTCTGATAGAATTATGTATGTGATGTTCACTCACTGCATGGGCCTCTCTAGCCAGATTTTTCTGGTCAGCAACCAGCGGGCAGGAGAGAGAGAGAAAGAGAGAGCAAGAAAGAATATGAATCCAGGGCAGTACCCACTGCCTGAGACAGAGCCAATAAAAGTAACAGGCCTTGGTCACAGGGGCTGCAGAACACAATTTACTCTGTCTTCGGTCCTGTAGACCAGTCGAGGGCTTCCAGTTGATTCCTGGCAGTGAGGCTCAGGAAAAAATCTATATTTATGTATATTTAGAATCATTTAGGGCTGAGATTTGGCAAAGGGGGAAATAGGCTGTGCTTTACAACCGAGACGAAAATGATGACGAAGGTCGGTCAGCAGATTGATGACCAGGCCCTGCGGCCAGGGCCCCGCGCTCCGCTCCCCTGAGGACAGTCACACCCCGCCGCTGAAGCGAACCCAGAGTGCAAGAGCAGTGTGGATCTCTGCGAGCGCAAGTGGAGGAAGCCGTCTCTTCTGAGTTCCCTGCCCCTTTCCTCTGAAAACCCGACATTAAATCTTCCCTTTTTACAATCCAAGCCTCCCTGACATGGTTGGATGGGGGCAGGAATGCAAAGGAGACCAGAAATTCATTTCAATCCACTATATTTCTACATTTCCGTAATTACAAAGTTAGCATGACATATAAATGATCCATTAATTGAAATATGGACTACACCAACTCCAATATTTATGGTATAAATCCATATTTCATTAAATAAATCCAATAAGCAAATATATCAAGGAGAACAGGAGAACATTTTTATTTAAGTATGAGATCAGGAGCTAAAGGACTATTTTCTGTCCAACATAACAGATCTACAGCTTAAAAAAATAAAGACAAATGCTTAGCAGATTTGGAATTAGATGGGGCTGGTGAGATGGAAAAGCTGATGGTGATGAAAATTAACTTCAAGTAGACCCAGGGTCAGCACATGTGGTCAGGGGCACCGGCAGCCACCAGCTGCCAAGATCTGAGAGGCACCGGCCCCGCTCAGACAGCCGAGGGAGGCGGCCAGGGCAGAGGTCAAGCCCCAGGGAACACTGTGGCTGCTCCGACCCACGAGGGCAGGCTTTGCACGGTGTTAAACAGAGGCCTTGGTTTGCACGGACCCACCCGTACTGCCACCTGGGGATTTTCCCATTAGGACCCCCCTCCCAAAGGGTGGCCAGGGAAGCACAGCGAGCTCGACTGCCTCACAGCAGACTTGAACCTGCCCCTCCTCCTCCCCGTGCTTACCTGTGCTCACCCTGCAGCGGTCCCACAGCTCTTCCTCCCAGCCCCAAGTCCCCTCTTCCCACCTGCCGTTCCTCCTGTGCTCCTCCACCGGTCCACCAGCTACAGCTGAGAAGTTGAGGCCCTGTGCTCGATGCTTCCTTCTGGACTCCTGCGCTCCCCTCCTGCCAGTCCCACCACCTTATCTCTACTTTCTCAACTGCCGTCTTAATCCTGCCCCAACATCTCACCGGGCCATAACCAAATCCTCACTGGTCTTCCCATGCCAGCCTGTACCCATCTCACTTTGTCTCTCAAGACTGCTCGCCAAGTGGCTACACGGAGTTTCCATACACAACTCCTTACCCAAGAGGGCTCTGGTTATACAATATTTTTGGTGGGGTGAAGATTCCTTGTAAGTCTTTATTGGACACATAATAATTATTGTCCAGGCAGAGGTCAGTAAGCACTCTTTCAAGCTCCTGGGACATCCTGGCCACTTGTATCAGTGTCTTGATTGGATAACACAGAAATGAAGTTTCTTCCTCCACTGAGTATTTACGAGGTACGATGTGACACTTTGATACATGTACACAATATGTAATTAGTGTATCTACTGCCTCAGACATTTACCATTTCTTTGTTCTGGGAACATTTAGAATCATCTCTACTACCTATTGTGAAATAGTCAATTAATTGCTGCCAACTATAATTATCCTACTATGCTCTAGAACATCAGAAGTTATTCCTGTCCAGCTGCACCACAGTACTCATGAACTATCCTCCTTCTGTGTGGGGAGGGACGTAACTATTGAAGTCTTCCCCTCCCAGTATATCCCTGTTTTGGTGAGAAAGTACAATCCTACCTAAAGTGCACACTGTGTCATTTCTTCAACAACTGTTATCTTCAAGCAAATGCTAAAGTCCTTAAAGCTTCTGATCCAGTGTTTGCAGGGCCCAAAGCTTATAATTTAGGGTCCGTCTTTCAGATGAAGAGTATAAACTTATTATAAAAATGGATCCTAAATATATTTCTGCAAATTAAAAAAGCAATGAAGAACAACAAGACTGAACATGTGGCCATGCAAAGACACCGAAGGAACTCCTGAGGGACCTGGGGAGAGGCCCCACAACTTCAGCATTACGAGGTCCAGGTAAATCTGCCCTAACAAAGCCAGCAAGCTGTGTGTGACCCGACTTCTCTCTCCTGGCTCCCCTTGACATTGCCCCGTGGACTCTAAATGTGGTGCCCAATTCATCCCTGCTCTGCACTGCAGCTACAATCATAACTGAGAGCTAGATCACAGAGCTACCTCCGTTCACGCCTGCAGACATGTACACATGTGCCCACCTTCCAGGCAAAGGACAGAGGAAAGAGTGGCCTGGTAAACTTCCAAGTGACTTTTAGAGCTCAGGTGTAAGACTTATCAGAAAGCCACTTTCCACGACTCCAGGCAGTAAGCACTCTTTCAAGCTCCCATGACACCCTGACCATTTTTATCAGTGTCTTGATTGCATAACACAGAAATGAAGTTTCTTCTACTGAGTAAACAGAAGATGATGTTAACACCTCCTGAATGAATGAATGAGCAAATTTGAGCAAATGAGATCAAATTATACCTCTTCCACTGCTATGAAGGATCCCTCTAAAGGTTGGCTTGGAATGGGACAGGCAGTGACTGACCTGGAGCCAACCTCCATAAAATTCCAACTCTGCTCCCCTGAACAAGGGTAATTACCAAACTAGAGCAAACTGACTGAATGTTGGCAGCGATAGACAGTGAGCTGCTACTCAGGAAGACCAGAAGACGGACTCAACAGTTTTCAAGTATGTTCGTGTATCAAAAACATCTGAGGAATTTAAAAAAGACTTCATTGCTTGGGAGTAGCCCAGAGATTACTTGTTTTGATAGTAGGATTCAGTCTTATCAATACTTCCAATGAGTTTTCAGATGAGTCTAGAGTTGAAAAACAATAGTCTAGAGTAGAAAACTCAACCAATCCCCTATCACTCCAGATACCTTCATTTTGTACATTTTTTATCACAATTGGATGTGATTAGTACTTAACAGTCTATCTGCAGCACAACTGTCCATGCGTCATCATTTACCATATCATCTACTCCTGATGGATGAGCACCTATTGTGAAATGTCTGTATGGAGGAACATGATGGCTCAGCACTTTCCCACTTGCTCCTTGGTTTAGTCAGTAATGCTCAGGGAATATTTATTAACACAGCACTTGGCCAAGCATGGTGGCATACCCCTCTATTCCCAGCATTTGGGAGACTGAGGCAGGAGGATTGCCATGAGTTTAAGACCACCCTGGGCTACATAGTTAGTTCAAGGCCAGCCTGAATTACATAATAAGACCCTGTCTCAAAAAAAACAAAAAACAAAAAAAAAAAAACAACCAAACCACCAAAAAACAAAACCAAACAAAACCCACCTCATTGGTTTACACAGAAGTAAGACTTAGCTTTTATCCTCAAGGAGCTTAGAGTATATTAGGTCAAATTATAATAAAGTTGATACTAAAAGGATATTCATAAACCTGGAGCTAATCAGGTACCACATGAGTGCTTGTGGGAAGTGTTTTGTGTAATGTCCCTCTGTAATAGAGCTGTGACTATGGAGTATTCTGTGAATCTGAAGAGTTTGGACACTTGGATGAAATAGCAGCTCCAACAGCTCTAAATCAAGAGATAACTGTAAGGTCAATGCAGAGACTCATCCTCTTTATCGCAATACATATGTATTCAGCACTTATCACATGCAACACATAATGGTAGGGTTTACATATCAGGGGTGCACATGACAGAGATAACCCCTTGTTGATGGAATGTGGTATAGAAGAGAACAACTCCTCATGCACTGATGTCCGTAGTTGCCACTGGCTAGTGCTGTGAAGGGAAGACCAGGATCTGGGATGTGAAAGATGATTAGGAGTCAAGGACCACAGAGATCTCTCAAGAACACAGGAGGGAATTTGCTCAACCTCAGCGGTGGGCCAGCTGCTGGCTGCAAAGCAGAGCACTGAAGCGGCCTTGAGAGGAGGCTGGTGAGCTGAGGTGACTCAGGCTTAGCCTCCCTGCTGGACAGAATTGTCTCTCACTGGCAGAGGAATAACCTGTAGGGACTTACACAGTGCCATGCGCAGATGGGGTTTAATGAATGTGGTGATGATAATGATGATAATTATTCAAATTCTTTCCTATCTCTGGACCCCAGGGAAGCCAGTGCTGCTTTTGTCACTTGGCTGAATTTCCGAGGTGACCCTCCATCCTAAGTTTATTCTGCAACATCTTCCCACATGTGGGTGGTGTTTTGCTACCTTCACATCACTCAAATTAACAATATGTTAGCTACTCAGGAGGGCCTGAAAGACAAATGAGATTGTCAGGAGGTCCCTGGACCCTGACGTTTATGCCTGGACCTGGGCTTGGGGCTTGCACACAGAGAGCTGCAAAACAGAAAATGCCGCATAGTGAAGTTTGTATTCGTGTGTTTATACTTCACTTTTTCAAGAAAAGAATGTAAGGAGAGTTAAAGTAAAAAGATGTATACATTGGGTTATTAAAACTAAAATGGAAAATCAAGTGCCTGATTAAGAAAGAAAGAAATACAACCATGGGGGTTAATAAAGTCCACTAAAATGAGCACTGAATTTAAATTTAGGGCTTTCAGCCAATGGGGCAAAAGGCAAATAATGGGCCATATAATCTCCATGCCCACCGGAAGAAAGTCCCACTGTCTCAAGTATTATGTAATAATTTACACAAGTGGTCTAATTTCTCAAATAATGATTTTCACAGGACACACGTTATCTTCATATTGATTTTTTGAATTATCAATAAACCCTAGGTATAAACATTAAAGAATGATCTATCAAAGGTAATTCTATTGGGGAAGACAAGTGAGAGCTGCTCAAGCCCAGACTTTCACGGTGGTCTCACTTGATGAATGGGAATACGAAGATTACGCAGGGGCAGGGTGGGCACCCCTTGGTTGTCCCCTGGCTTGTTCCAGTCCCTTTCTTCAGCATTTTAGGGAACAGCTGCAGAAACAAAGAGTTCCACAGAAGCAGCATGCTGATCACCTCTGATAATGCTTACAGGTCGACCCCCATAGTTTGGGTCTCCAGAATAGTTTACATGCTGAGAAGAAACCGAGAAGGTTGGGAGCATTTGTGGCTGATGGAAGGCTGCTCCTGCTTGGCATGACGATGACTTACTGGTATACCTTCGGGAAGGCCAAGATCCCCCTAGGAATGCCTTTGGATTCACTGGCCCTGCAACAGGTGAAATGTTGAGACCCTAGAGCCCTGCTGTGCAACAGAACTTTCTGTGATGAAAGAGATCTGTTCTGACTGGTGTAGCAGCCACACACTCTTGAGATGTGGCTAGTGGTCTCTGAAGAACTGGCCTTTAAATTTTACTTAATGTTAATTAATTTGGATGTAAATTCGAAGAGCAGCAGGTGGCAATGGCTACTATACTGGACAAAGCAACCCTAACACCTGCATCCAGGAATTGAGCAAAGTCATTCATCCTTGGTTTGCTAAATATCATAAGAGGCATTACTTATTATCTCCCCTGGCTATAGAGAAATCTAAGACATGTTCTTGAGGCCCTTGAAGGGTAAATCAGAATCCAGAGACCCTTCCCACTTGAGTACACTGATCTGCTAAATGAACCTGTTTCGCGTCAACCCAAGAAGGTTTGGACAATGTCTGCCAAGTGTAACAGTCATGCTTTTGACACATCTGGGGTCGGGCCACGCTGTTATTGGTAACTGGGAGGACCAAATGCTTCCTGAAGCCCTTCCTAATTCCTATATAATCTATGGTCGTAAAACACCATCAAACACACACGCAGCTACTCTCTTGCTAATTGCTACAGCAAAAGGGCACAGAAAGTTCACCAAAATGTGGTAATTAACCCCCACCTTTAATGGCCTAGAATAAAACACATCTCTGTTTTCAACACTTGTGATTAAGATCTGAGATTTCTGGATGTCACTTTGGCCTACCTTTAATTCTTGCAATGGTAATAAAATATGATTTTCACAAGAGTATCCGTGGCCAATGATTTTGGTTAAGCTTGGTTCTTGGCTAACTTTACTCAACAAAGGAAAACACCAATGAAAGATATGTGAAAGCTGCCAGTGGTTCTGGATCCATCTTTCCACAAGTCGAAAGAACACAACCATCACAAAGTATAATGTTTAGAAACATGAGTTAAGTTTTGTCAGAAGTCATTATAGCTGATGTCAGGAAAAAATTCCAACCCTTTTTCTTGTCTTATATATAATAACAAATAAAACTCTGGATTACCAAAGAACGTTCTTGGCAAGATGAGTGAGGGATTATGGAGTAGCAGCCTGGGGATCTGACTGGTGGGAGTTTTGACTCCAAGGAAGTCTGGGAATTATCGGGAGGGCAGTGTGACTGAGGCCGTGCAGTGACGGGGATGACAGGCGCCAGGAAGCTGGCAGAACACCATGTCCTGCTCGGCAAGAACACTGCGTGCTGCTCAAGAAACACCCATGGCATCAACCAAAACCTGCGCCGTCCAGATGGCTAGATGGGGCGAAAGTTCAAGAACAGATGGCAGCAGAAACCTTGAGGCATGAAGAGATCCAGGTTAAAGGTGAGTTTTAAAGTAACTTGGAGAAAGAGGCTCTGGTGAGAGACCACTTCAAGAATGACTATGCAAGCTAGCCTGTCTGTCTATAGCTTCATGGAACTGTTTGCAAACCTCTAAATTGGCCCATTCCATTTGCCATAGTTGCTTTTTTATATTTTTATTTTTTTGTCTTTTTGAGACAGGGTCTAGCTATGCAGTTCAGGCTGGTCTGGAGCTCACTTTGTAGCCCAGGCTGGCCTCAAACTCGCAACGAGCCTCCTGCCTCAGCCTCCCGAGTGCTGGGATTACAGGCGTGTGCCACCACGCCCCGCCTGTTTGCCATAGTTTCTGTCGAGCCTTCTTCCTTACTCTTTGCTGTTACTCTTGATCTGACTGTGACATAATAATCAGTCTAAAGATAACTGGAGCTCAAAGCTGTTGTAGGGCTGGGTTCCTTAGTCTAACACTCCATAGGAGGAGCAGTTCCTTACCCAGTATTCCCCTCACCCGGCCCTGAGAATCTGGCATCAGGTGGAAAACGTGGTCAGTAAAACTAGTAGGTCTCTAATTTTGAGGAAGGAAAGGTTGTACAGTACATTGCGCTGCACTTTGAGTTAATCCAGCAAGACCTACAAACTAAGAGAAAATTTATGGGAATAACTTGGTAAGAACTGAGCTCAGGTATCAGATGGGGTTCAGGTGGCAAGAGATCTTCTCTGTGACGGACACCAGGGAGACTGAAGGTGAGAACATACATTCTGAGGCAGTGACTCTGGATCAGAAAGGGAGGCTTCCCAGGTAGCACAGGGGAAGGAAACTCGGGGTCCCAGTGCACCTTACAAAGGCTGCACTGTAGGTAGAAAGACTCACCCCTTCCACATGCTGTTCATTAGCACCTGGGAAGGGAAGGAAGAAACTCGTGTGGACTAGAGCTTTCTCTTGTCTTTCCATGTCAAATAAGCTGCTGTTTTTTGCTCCATTCACTGTTTCTTCAAACACTTCTTTGCTAGTATGCCTCCTCTGACCCTTACAGCAGCCACACGCACCCCAGGCACCGGAGACTCTCACGTCTTTGCTCGGCTGCTGGACTGGTTTTCCTGCCTCACCTCTTTTCTGCAGCTACCCTCCTGGCAACCCCGCTCTCCTGCTCCCACAATCCCCAGTTTCTCTCCCTGTCCCTTCACTGGGTACCAGAAGGGACCAGGAACAATAAACAAAACAAAAACACAACAAAGAGGCCATGAAGCCTGCGCCAGGAGGCAATGAGTGGGAAAAATGAAGCCCAGTGGAGCTCTTCTCCCTCCAGGAAAATTAACAGACAGATGCGCTATCAACTGGTTCCCAAAAGTCCCGCCTTAGGCTGAAAGGAAATAAATAAATGAAAAGGGGGAGTAATCCTAATGAAATCACCAGTCCCATAGCACAAGCACCTGAGGGCATGGAGGGTCGAGGTTCATGGTGACTCAGTGAGAAGCAGTCAGGGTCTAGGGTTTCCCAGTCCCTTCTCTGGGCCTGGCCTCAGCACCCTGTAGAGCCAGGGGCTGCTCCCCTGGCACTGCCTGGTATATGGGTGCACGTGCGTGTGTGTGTGTGTGTGTGTGTGTGTGTGTGTGTGTGTGCGCGCGTGTGTGTGTATGAGAGAGACAGAGACAGAGAGACACAGAGACAGAGAGAGACAGGATGAACTGCAAGCGATGTCCACAGGGTGTGCTCTTGGGACAGGACTCTGAACAGGTCAGTCAGGCTGTGGCTGTGTGAAGGGGTTTCTCACTTTATGAAAGGACCTGTGACCTCAGGTTCCTACACCAGTAAGTACACAGGATAAAATTCTGTTTCCAGCTTCATGCTGACTAGCTCTGAACGGTGTAAATCTATGGAACACAGGATTCTACCTTCCATTTATGTGCAAAACCTCAAAACTTTGCTGTATGTGCAACTTTTCAGAAGCGTGTCTCCCCTAAATTGAGGCGCACCAGTACTACGTCCTAAGTGGAAGTGGAGACCAGGATACTAAGAAGGCTCAAAGCAAGGGCAGGGTGGATCCTGCCCCTCATCTCTGTGGATGCTCGCCGTCTAAAGGAGGCATTCAGGCGGAGTACGTGGCTTGGCAGGACCCGCGCCCTGTGGAGCAGCGTGGGGAGGCTGGCAGGGTGACAAGCACTTCTCACTGGCACTGCTGGACACACACTTCTGCCACTGTCTTCAGGGTCTGTCCCTTTAGCTCACTGAGGAGCCCAAAGACTTGAAGATATCAGTGGCGCAAGGGTCTACAGTCTGAGCTGCCCCATAGCAACTGAGACGGGACAGGAGCATTTCTGAAGCGCTGATCCAGACACATTCCCTCTTCCACTCTGCTGCCTGCCTGGGGTCAAAGCCTTTGAACAGGCTGTTCTCCCGCCCCACTTCCCTGCTGCCTCTGCTCAAACACTAATGATTACTCAAGGGTCAAATGGCAGCTGAGACAATCTCCATTTAAAAAACAAAATGCCAGAATCATACAAAATAATCTTTCCCCTTTTGCCTGTTTTTTTTAAAAAAGGAATATTTTTTAAAAATGCACCTTGACTAGTACTTTTAATTATTGTAGAAGGAAGAGGGAAGAAGGGAAATCAAAAGACCTGGTGCAGGATGTAGCGCTCTTCTTGCTCCTGGGGTAAGCCCGTCTCCTGTGAGATAATAAGCACGAAGTGGATGGCGAGCCGCATGCACTTCCCAGACAATGGCCAAGCACAAAAAGGACGCAGCTAGCGCACAGGAGGCCGGCAGCCTGCTGTCAGCAAAGGGTTAAAGCCCACAGCAGCCTCCAGTGGCCTGTCTGCCTTTCTGCGGAAGAATACAAAGCTCAGTGGGGCAGGGAGGAAACTCCCACCGGGTCCCTATTAAAACAGATCAAGTCACACATGTCGATATCCCCATTTCATAGATGCCATAATTTGTTTGACAGGAGTGAATCCTGCTGATCCAAGTCAGGGCAAGGAATCGGGGGAAAAAAGAGGCTGCCAGCAAGGGAGACTCAGAGAGAGCCCGGTGGCTTTCTGTGTCTGGCCTTTGCAAGACACTCAGCCAGGCTTTGAAAACAGGGTGTGTCCTGAGCAGAATGCTGTCCTTAGGCGCATACATATGGTGTGTACGTACACACACTGTATTGTTCTGATCTAACTGTGAGATGTTAAAAACGGTACAATAAAGCTTTTCCCTCTCCCAGCGGAGAACAGGATCAAACCCAGCTCTCCCTCCAGTAATCCTGATAAATGCAGCGCTGATGTTCGAACAAAACGCAGGGCTGCTGGTAGAGAGCCTTTCTTTCTCCCTCTTTTCTTCTTTTGTGTTTTGCTTTTTTTTCTGCACTCTCTCCCTGGCTTTCCTTCTCTCTCCCTGTCTCTGTCTCTTGCCAAAGGCATTAAAAAGAGATGAGAACCACTCCACCGAGCGTGGAGGAGGGGGTCCTAATCCACTAGCCCCGCTTTGCTGGGGAAGCAGGTTTTGAACAAGGCCCCTGGCACAAATGAGATGAGTTTAGTGATCGCAGTTTAATTCTTAATAGGGCACGGTGTGCTCTGTAGATATGAAATATACAATACAGGGGAACAGGAGCTCTGTTTGGAATTGCTTTTTCCTCTTGGTTAATGAGGGTCAGCAGAGAAGGGAGATACAAACGGAAATGCTGAGGAAAATCCAAGAGGCTGAAGCCCCACAGAGACGCTGCTGGATGGGGGAGGCTATGACGTCACCTCAGGGTGACTGGAATCCCACAAAGTCAGAGAGACACTCTGAGGTCATCCACGATGCTTGCTTTACAGCCACGGCATCCCCAGTGAGGTGAATGCCCAAACTGGTGGCAAAAGCCCAGGAGAACCATGGGCCTCTCCAGGGGTTCATGGGTCAGCCCCAGCGTGCTCTCTCTGTCAGTGAGATTGCACTGACAACGGGTGGAAGAGTGCACTTAGGTGAAAGGCAGCCTAAGGGGCAGGAAAAGGGATAAACTTGTTTATCTACAGGCTCCTCTAGAAGACTTCCTAAGCCTTAGGTGGGGTTACTGTTGCTTAGGTTTGTATCCTCATTTTCCAAGTTAAATTGTTGAAGGGAATATATTTTTTGGAGATCTTAAGCAGAGCAACCATCATTTTAAACAGATGTTGGACAAAAATAGCTACTGATACTGAGGAAAATTCTTTTTGTTATGGGTGACTGGTTAAAGTTCACGGAGGTTTGCAGAGAGGAAAGAAAGCAAAACAAAGGACGTAAATTTCAGCCAAAGTAAATTTCACAAAACTATACTGTTCCCAAACTTAGTAAGGTTCTAATGACTCACACGTGAATAATTTAACTTTTTCACCCTCCCCTTTCTCTCTTCACTTCATAGAGTGTTTCAGGTACCCCCAAACTTTTTTATTCATAGTAAGAGAAACACTAATGTACCACTAATACATTACATTCCTGTACCACTAATCCTTGCACCCCACTATCACACCTCTAGGGATGATCAGGGGTCACCTGGCCCGACTAGTACCTCTTCCTCAGCCAGCAGAGCAGCACACACAAAGCTGATGACTGAAAGGATAGCAAGGATGCTAGGAGCTGCCACCACGGCCAACATGTGGCCTCCTGGGAAAGGTCAAGAAAGTCTTGAAGACGTTGGTCCTGACAATGATGAGCCATCAAACCAATGCCTGCAGCAGCTACCTAGCTAAAGCTTTCTTACAATTATGTGAGGAAAAAAGAAATTTGTAAGTGTTGTCAAGGCTGTTGGTCAAGCATTTTATTACTTGCAGCTCAAAGCACTCCTGAGCAACACATAGGTCCTGACTGTGGCTCCTTTTCTCTGTCTTCACCTTTGGTCTCTAAGGAAGAAGTACCCTGTTTCTGCTAATGAAAATTCTTCTTTGCTCTCAACCTTGTGTCTTAAGAACCCTTTGGGACCTTGTTCCATCAATAATCCCATCATTCTCTCTCCAATAATTCTTGCTGCTCAGCCTAAAATACACTCAGGTTTCTCTAATCTTAAAAAATATTACATCTTATTTGGAGGAGAATTCCTCTGGCCTTGGGAAGCATATGTACATTAAAGCACATGATTTTTGGGAAGCTGGGCATGGTGGCACATGTCTGTTGTCCCAGGGCTCTGGGAGGTGAGGCAGGAAAATCAGAAATTTGAGTCCAGCCTGGGTAATTTAGTGACATAGCAAGACTTTGTCTCAAAAAAAAAAAAAAAAAAAAAGAGATGTGCTTTTAACCCTGAGCACTCATTTGTTTTGTTTGTGTTCACTTGGTGAACAGGTATTGAGCACAAATGGTACGCTGGGCACAGTATAAGGCACTGGGGATTCAACAATATGTAAAACAGATGCAGATCTTGCCCTTGTGGAGTTTAGAGTCATCAGATAATCCAAACATGGATGCAAAATTACAAGAGCAGGACACAACAGGGCACACCGTGTGCACTGGGCAGCCACACCAGCCCTGGCAGCTGTTGGAGCCAAATGGAACCACATCAGTGAGTTAGGGCTAAGAGCACAGGGTCTTCAGGCTGGTGCTAAGTTTGGATCCTGGGTCCTCCATGTGGAGCTATGTGAAAAGATTCTGGGCTCTGTGGCTCCCCTGCCACACTGGGCTGGGGACCATGCCTCCGTCATCTTCGGGAAGAAAGAAGACGCAGTCTAAGTCTTCTTTCTAAGAAAGAAGATAAAGTCTAACAGTGCCCAGTCCATGGAACGTGCTTATTACTGTTAGCAACTATTGTGACTATTGTTCTCTGCACTTCTCAATGAATTCCAATGAATGAAATAGGGAAAATTTGAAGATGGAGAGAGGCTACTTCATTCTTGTCTTTTCTTTCTTTCTCTTTCTAGACAAATCCCTCCACTAAGTACAGTAAACAACTTCTGGTAAAATAAAATGTCCTGAACCGAACACACTAGCCCTTTGCCTGGCTCCAGTCTCTTATGACAATGTCCACCTGCTGTAAGCAGCACAGCTGATCTCTGCCTATACCAACCAAGGGCCACATACATTTGGTGTATAGATGTTTCCAAAGCAGAATAAATGCTTTAAAAACAAAGCTAGAAACCTTGCAGGACATATTTTTTGTGGACTCGGCAGAATAATCCTCAGAAGCGCATCAATTGAGAAAGCTCTAGACCAGTGGTGGGGAACCTACGGCATGAATGCCACACCTAGCTGTTCTTACCACTGAAAGCTCTAAAGGATTTGCCATCGAGGTTCTAGACTGTTGTGGGCCTGAGTGAATATGGAAATGGCTGAAGATGCTGTTTCCCAGGGCCTCGCAGGACCCTGCTCCTTTGCTGTGGGGTTCTGGTTCAAGCTGGGGAATTTTTACTTCAACAGAAGTTATATCTAGCAATAGAAAGGTATGCTAGAAAGGTATGCTTGGGTGGGCAACCTATCAGATTTGGGACCCAAAGGTCAACCCATTTATTTTTTTCCCTCCAGACATTTTCTAACGTGTGTACTTGCTTCCAGGAATCCTGGTGTCTCCTCACCCCACCCTCTGTAATCCCTGTCACCTACTGCCCTTCCCACCATCCAAGACAGAGGATGGAGCACATGGGGAACTTCCCGGTGTCACTGACCTGGAGCCTGGGAAAATAGAAAGTCACAGGAGAAATGGTCCTGCATTAACCCCCAGTGGTGCCAGCCAGCTGCTCTTCATCCAGCACTCAGGGTTTCATGACTAGAGAGCCACACTGGCTGCCTGGGAAAGCCCAAGCGATGAACTACAATGTCTGAGCTGTGAGTTCAGCCAGTATCCAGTCTGGAAGGCAGGGAATAATGCAAGGGCTCCCGAGGTGGGCTGCCTGGGGTGCTGGTGCAGGCTGGCCCTGCAGCCGGCTGGCCTCTGGGTCCCTGCCAGGCTGCCGGTCTGCCAGGGGAAGTGAATGTGCTCAGCACGAGAGTGCCAGCTGGCTGGGCTTTCTCTCCAGGGGGGAGGCTGTAAGCACAGATTACCAGTGACTTTGTTCAGTTCTGCTGCCGAGCTCCCTGAGGAGAGGAACATCACAGCCCAGCATCAGCACTAATAGGCTCTGATGCGCCAGACTCAGGCTAAGGAGGCCGGCTTGGGGGATGGGGGGTGCAGCAGAGGGAGGACAAAAGCCCCGCCCCCACAGGGAACAACTGGCTCAGAGCCTGACAAGGAAGCTCTCCGTGCAGCATTTTCCAATCCCTGTCTTGTGGCACGAGGAACAATTTCATTGCTTTCCCCTTATTCACCGTCCATACCCAAAAGAAACTCCTGCACCTCCACTTGGTCCCATCCTGGGAGTCCCAAGAGCCCACTGAATTTCAGAAGACACTAAAACTTTCCTTCGCTTCATTTCAAGGGCCTATGACTGTGAAGTCACATGAGCTGCTACATTGAAGGCGTTGTCATGGAGACAGTGGTGGTTGCATAATGGATGTTGGTCCCCACTTTCATAAAAAAATGTCATTTAAATTTTTATGTATAAGACCAGTTCATTAGACTGAGAAATTAAATTGATAATTTCTTATTTTTTTTTCCCCAGAGGAATTTGTGAGAGCTATGGGCTAGCTTATGCAAAAGTTTGGTGAGATTTCAGCAACAGAACTGTCCAAGGAGGATGTACAGGATTACCCAGCCAGTCACATCTCTGACTTGAAATTGATTTATACCAAGAAACCAAGATGGCTCCTTCCCTAGCTTCACATTCACTGTCTCTTATTCAACCCACTGCCTACTGCCCCAGGCTTCGTTTTGGGTGTGCTGCAGCTCATCTGTAGCCTGGAATTTCTGTCACTTTTAGGTACCATGTGCACCCTTTGGAGAGTCTAAAAACCTGTGAGTAAATGGGCGTGGATGCATGGTTATGGTATGACAGGCAGGTGCTCAACACAGCCCGGTTTTACTACAAGGGTGATTAAGCATCTCGTCACCCGGCTGGAACACTAAGGAGCCAGAAAGATCATGTTCTGATTAGGATCTTGCTTTTCTCATTCCCCTCCTGTTCGCGAGCCTGCTCTTACCTCTCTCTGACTGACATCCAAGCATCTATATCCTCTGGGCTCAGCAAGAACCCCCTCCCTGCTCTCCTTCTTCTGTCCATCCCTGGGGTCAAGACTGGCACAAAGGGACTTATTGAGGCCAACCACTTTGAGCGACCCTCCCCTCTGCTCTTCTGGGGCCGCCTCTGAGGTCCTCAGCCTGGGAGGAGGGAGACTTAATGAGTTCTCACCAGGGTCAATCCCTAACAAAACACACCTAACACAATACCCTCCTCATCTCCTTTCATAATATGTAGGCAAGCTGTCATCAGAATCTACTGCGACACTCCGAAAATCTAATATTACTTGCAAAAGAGCATTCTATATTCTCGGTGGAAATGTCTCTACAGCCTTGATTTCAGTGGCTCAATCTGGAAAGGGATGATGTACTTTTAAGACAAAAAAATACACACACACACACACACACACACACATATACACACACATGTATATACATGCCTCTCCAACCTTTTTTCCTCTTGCTATTCTGGGGCTTGTCTTTAATGAGCAGCTCCAAATGACAGCTTTAATCACTGCCTCTGGCCACTGAAAGAGGCCGCTAATGATAGGAAAGAACATAGGGCCATTTGCATCAATCAGCTCCAGTCTAAATCACTTTTTATGATAATGCACCCAAGCGAAGAAGAAAGTCTCTGATGTCGCCTGCATGATGATGTACCACCGTGCTGTCTCCCCAGCTCAGACCTCCACATAAATCTCTTAAAGAGGCACACATCCCACCCTGGACTGCCCGCCCAGCACTGCCCTCATTTTCTACACCATTAATGATCCACCACCAGGGAAGAGACATGAGGGGCTAAGCAATCTGTTCTTTTAGTTCTTGTTCTTGGAGCTATACCTTCTAACTTTAGATTTTTAAAAGGTAGGGGAAAAGAAATAAAGCCCCACCCACTTACAACAGACATATTACTACACCATTTCATTTTGGTTTTTTATCCCCCCATTTAAAAACAAAGGTGGATACAACGCCAAACTCAGCACAGTACTTTTCACTCCCTTGAAATGGAAGGTTATGTTGTATGATGAAAAGAACAGTGAGGGGTGAGCTCCAGCGTGTGCTGCCCCTGTGACCTTGGGAAAGTCTAATTGAATTTCCTAGGGCTTAGGTTCCTCGGCTTAAAATGTAATTCTAGATTACCTTCAAGGTTCACACCCAGCAGTAACATGCTTCGAAACCAAGACTGTTGGAAGAGCTTATCTCCAGACCTGGAATCCCATTATGCTGGGAAAAAGGTTGACCCTACTTCTTCCTGGACCAAGGGTCTGAGCAACCAGAGCTCAAGATGTCAGAGGCAGCAAGCAGTTCCTACTACAGGGCTGTCTTGGAAAACAGAAGCCTGGAGATGACCTCCAATATTTCTCACTAGCTAGAAAAATAATTATTAAATAACTGCTGTCAATTCTGCTGCTGAGATGGTTGAAACAGGAATTTTCTAATTATGTATTCTTTGTAGAATAATGATGCCTCTGATATTTTTCCCTTTCTCCCTAACTGCAAAGATCTAGTAGTCGCTCACAATCTGAGGTCATCTGTCTCCTTGTTATAGTCAGGAACAGATATTTCTGCTATGTGAAGTGTAACAACCAATGCATGCACACATGTATGTGGAACACAGACAGACAGACACATATTAATATATAATATTCCAGAGGGTTTCCAATTTATTATATATAATATTTGAAGGACTGCTGAAAGCAAGCCCATTTCTAAAGCTTCCTCTGTAGAAAATATTGGTGCTCTAATGAATGTGATCTTCAGCAATCACAGTAGTCACTATTCCAGTATGGTTTGGTTGCCCACATGACAGGCTAATTAGTAATTATTTTATTATGCACAGGACTGTAAGTGGCATTTTGGTAAATGCTAGCTAGAGCACATTTCAGTGAGTGAGTCTGAGATTTTTATTCCTCTGTGTTTCTAGTACTTTCCACACTCTACAGTTAAGTGCAAATAGTTATCCATTGTGACTATGTAATTGTAACAAAAAAGACTTGATATAAGAAATGACTTCTAAATGTTAGAAATTTAGGAGGGTGAATGATAGCTCCTTTTAGAGCCATTTCCCCAATGGATCATTTAGGATTAGGTTTGGCTGCAAGTGACAGGCAACCTAAAATAACAATGGCTTAACTAAGAGTTCTCTTTCTCACATCAAAGTCCCAAGGTAGGCAGTCTAGGGCCTGCATAGCATTCAATAATGTCAGGGACATAGAGTTTTTCTAGGTATGTTGCTGTTTCTGCCTTTATTGCCTTCTATTCCCAAAGCCAAATCATAGTCCAAGATGAGAGCTGCAGTCCCAGCCACTGTGTCTACATTTCAGACAGCAGAAGGAGAAAGGGGTGAAGTAGACTTGCCCTTTGCACTTAAAGATACTCATTGCAAGCATGTTTCATTTCATATTAATATCATCAGAAGAATGCAAGTAGATGCTTTTGTCACACCACATACAAAAATCAACTAAAACTGGATTATAGACTGAAATATAAGACCTGAAACTAAAAATAAATGGTAGACTAAGTCTATCACATTGATGATGATTCTTTTGTTTATGATCCCAAAAGTAGAGATATAAAAAGCAAAGGTAGACAAATGGGATTACACCAAACTAAAAAGCTTCTACACAGCAAAGGAAACAACTTATGCAATGAGAGAAAATATTTACAGACCACACATCTGATAAGGTGTTAATATCCAAAATAGATAAGGAAATTAAACAAGAAATGCAAGAAAACAAACAACTGAATTAAAAAATGGACAAAGGCCCTGGTTAGACATTTCTCAAAAGACAACATATAATTTGGCCAGTGGATATATGAAAAAATGATGGTCATCACTCGTCGTCGAGGCAATGCAAACTGAACGCAAAATGAGAGCTGGGGTTGTGGTTCAGGGGCAGACCACTTGCCTAGCATACCTGAAGCCTTGGGTGCCATCCCCAGAACTGCAAACAAACACGAGAACAAAACTGAAATGAGGTAGGTATCATGTCTCCCCCGTGAGGATGGCTATTACCCAAAAGACACTTGGCAAGTGCTGATGAAGATGTGAAGAAGGGCAACCATGGACACTGTTGATGGGAAGAAAATTAGTGCAGCCATTGAGGAAAACAGTATGGATGGAGGTTCTTCAAAATAAATAAATGTAGAACTACCAAATGACCTAGTAATCTCACCTTTGGGTATATACCCAAAGGAAACTGGATCAGTATGTTAGAGATAGCTGCACTCCCATGTTCACTACAACATCATTCACATTAGCCTGGACACAGCAGCATCCTCAGCATCCCCAGACATGAGTGGGAAAGAAATTGTGAGATTATATATACATATTCTGGGGTTTAAAGAAAAGAAAATCAAGTCATTTGTGACACATGAATCAACCTGAAGTAATTATATTAAATGAACAAAAATACAGTGGTACTGCAGTTGACAAACTTTTTTGTTTGCAAGCAATTTGGTTCACAAACAGAAGTATTTGGCAAAATTTTATTTTTGGTTGTGAACTCTGAATGGGGTGATGAATATGACTATGGCCGTCTTTCTACAGGAACATGAATGTGACCATCTTTCCCAGAATCATGGGATGAATTAAATTTGTGAAGTGAGGTGCCACTGCATACACTACAAGATCTTACTTATATATGGAATCTCAAACAGTTGAACTCCGAAGCAGTGAGTACCATGTTGGTTACCAGGGACTGGGTGTGGGAGGTAGGACCAGGGTGATGAGGAGTTGTTGGTCAGAGGGTACATAAGCAAGGCAAACAGAAGGAATAACTCTTTGCACTCCATTGTGCAACACGGTAGTCTAGCTAACAATGAATTATATTCCTGAAAATAACAGAGTAGATTTTTTTTTGCTACACACAAAAGATAAGAATGTGAGGTACTGTATATGTTAATTCACCCAATTTAGCCATTCTGCAATGTATACGTGTTTTAAAACACCATGTACACCTCAAATACACAATTTTTGTCAGGTAAAACAAATAAATAAAACAAACAAATAAACATGATACATTTTTTCAAATGCCCATTGGCCAGAATATAGATATATATGAGCACCTTGCTGCATCAGAGGTTAGGAAATGTGGATTTTATTCCATCTAATAGGACCAGTTGCCCAGCTAAAAATCAGTGGTTTATTATGGTAGTAAGGATGAAAAGAGGAATCAATATTAGAAATCTACCAGCATTCTTTGTTAAATCCATTTTGCTATGAAGCAACATAACAGAGGATTATCCAATATCATCAGTGGAAGCCACACCAGAGGTTCCGAAACCCATCTACAGCCCATGGTTTGGGGCAGGGATTCTCTCAGTATTCTTTGCTCTCATCAAGGTGTCCATCTGCTAATGCATCTTGATGACCTTCAGTCTGCCTAAGAGGGAGGAGGTCTCTCTGAAAAAGCCATGTCAATAAGAAGCTAGAAATTAGAGTGTCTTCTAGGAAAAGGGTTATAGACCCAGAGAATAATTTTCACACTATGGGAAGTAGCGTTTTAAAGTTTCCTAGATAAAGGAAACCATTCTTTCTAATCAAAGAAAAAAATGCCCAGGGTTGGCTAGTCCATCAGGTGGACATCCTCCCATGCTCGGTGAGCTTGGTGGTGCAAGTGTCCTCATGGAAAAGTCATATTCTGTAACTATTTATAGAAATAAATGTTTTATATTTCCTTGCCTAACATATTGATCAAAAAGTTTGCATGTGTGAAGTTTCCTACTTGAAGTAATTAACTCTCTCTTTCTTTTCTTCTCTTTCACTCTCATGATGCTAGGGGTTGAAGCCAGAGTCTTTGTACATCTCCAGCCCACTTGTGATCTTTTCCTTCAAGACAGGGTCATTCTAAGTTGCTCAATTGCCCTGACTGGACTTGAACTCACCATCTCTCTTCCTCAGGCTTCCAGCGTGCTGGGACTATAATATAAGTGTGTGCCACCAGGTCTAGCAGTGACTAACTTTTCTATTTTAAGTAAATGCAGGTAAAAGCAAGCCTATAATTTTACTTCTATGATGCATAACACCTTCTCTTTAGAGCTTATTATTTTCTAAATATAAATATCTGTTGAAGATTTAAAACAATTGTGTACAACTTCTCATAAGCTTAATTAAACAGGCAATATCATGTGTTACATTCCCGTCCATCTCACTTGCATGGAAGTGTATTACAAGCTATAATCATTGCCCAGAGAAGACAGCCTGGGGGCTGTACACTACCAAGAAAGTAGGCCGCTGTGCTTGCAGGTGGAAGTCAACCCATACCGGCCATTTCTATGGTTTAACCTCTCAGAGTCCCCAGACTCTTCAGCTCACCTTGCTTGTACCATGAATTGTCTTGTATCTTGTCTAGATTTGGCTTTTCTAACACTTGACACCTCAGTGCTTTCTCCCTCATGTACCATATCCTCCATATCAAACACTTCCTCAAGATCTGCTCTTTACATACGTTTTCTGTTGGTGGATTTTGCAAAAAGGCTGGAAATGATCACATGGCCCAACACAGAGACATTTTAGGGAGTGCATCTTCCTCAGCACTGCAGAGTGAATGGCTGTGCTGGGCGATCCTGGGAGTGGCAAGCTCCACATTGCTACTAAGCGAATTGCAATCCTAGGAAGCCCTTCTCATCCTCTAATAAAGAGTGGCTGAGAGTAGCACTTCCTTGTCAAGAAGTCAGCCAAGGGCAGATGGGCCTTTGGACCTAACCCAGAAGAGAAGCACCCCAATCACTCAAAAGTATGGAGCTGCCCAGAAGGACTCTAACTTGGCCTAGTTGAGAACTGGGGTTCTTTGTTACTAGCACTTACTAAAGGTCTCCATGCCTACTGTTCCTTTAAGTACTAGCACAACAACAGGGAGGTCTATAAAGTGTTTTCTTTTTCATTCTTTCACCGTCTTGTGTATTTATTATGTGAATAGGAAGTACACATCTATATCTCTCTATGTAGTATGACGTTGTCCAAGAAAGACTACTAAAGTAATTCATCACGAAAGGCTTACGTACACTGCACTATACATAAGCTTCATGAAAGCAGAAGCTGTGTGCATTTCCTTTACCACTGCATCCCAGCTACCAACACCCTGCCTCAGAGAGAAAGAAAGTCCTCAGTGTTCGTTGACTGAATTCATCCATAATGCTTCTAAACCAAGAATCAACTGTTGTTAACGTAATTATTGATGGGCAGCAAAAATCATATTTGTTTCAAGGATCATAGATTAGAGTGTCAGGGACTCCTCAAATTCTAAATCATTTATTTAAGCACATAGGGGCTGGGGATATAGCTCAGTGGCACAAGTATCTGCCTGGCAAGTGCAAGGTCCTGAGTTCGATTCCCAGTATCCCCCCAAAAAAACAAAAACCAAAAAAAGTAAGCACATAGGGCTCCAAGTAGAACCCCCTCAAAGCTATCACATCCAGATGAGACTCATTTCTAAAGGTCTAGAGATGGTCTAATCATCTCCCCTAACAATCTTATCCCATGTTCAATAACCTTTTATAAGAAAGATGATCTCAAACAAACTCATTTTCCACTATTTACTAGAAATGTTCCAGATATGGTATGTGAAATAGATTTCAGTGAGTTTTATGTTTATATAATGAAGGAAGAACCAAAGAGAAGGAGGGAGGGAGGGAAGAAGGAAAGAAGGAAGGAAGGAAACAAGAAGGGAAGGAAGAGAGAGAGGAAAGGAGGGGGGGAGGGAGGGAAGGCAGGAGGGAGAGATGGATTGCTACTTGTGATTCACAGTACCAGGAGTATGAGCTAGTAAATGTGATTTGATTATAACGGTCATGTTATTAGACACCTCTTCCACGTAAGCCATCTCCTCCAGCACCTGTCAGCATACTCAGACTGTGAACACGAATGCCACTCTTCCAGTTTTTAGGCTATTATTTCAATCCATCTCACTTAGCAATAGGTGGTTAGCCAATGTCAAAAACCAAGAACAGGCAACGACTTCCCAGTATTTCCATGGGATGTAACACTGAGCGCAGCACAAGGGAAAATGCTCTTTTATGATGGTTTAAAGTGGATATGTCACTGTCGATAAGCTTCGCCTTAGTGAAAAGTGGAAAATGTTATACCGAGTTCTTCACATGTGTTGAAAGTGGAGACTCATAGAACAGGAAGAGCCCTTAAGATGGCATGTAGACCCTTTGCCCCCTGAATGGAAGCGCCCTAACACAGCACTAAAAGAAAAGGTTAAGAGCACACATGCCAGGATCCCTCAGCATCCTAGGGCAACCTGTCCCACATTTTAGAAGTCTGGTTTTTACTTTAGCCTTTAAGAATGGTAATAATTAAACAGACTCCTTTACATGGTTCTCCATTTGGGAGGATAATGTGAAATCCGAATTTCCAGTCTCCCTTGCAGCAGATGCCATGTGGTGGAAGGCACCCCAAGTCGCAGCTGCGACCTCTTTGGTGAGGCCTGTCACCAACTTGTCCGGTGACATGGGAGGCTCACTTCTCCCTCCTGGGCCATAGTTTTCCTCTAAGATACAGGGGTGAGGAGAAGCAGAGTAGGCAGTATGCTCTTTGGTTCTCTCCAGGCTCTGCTATTAGCTAATTTGGAAGTAGGACCTAGGAGCAAGTGACATCTATCAAAGAAGATGAAAGTTTCTACTTTCCATGTCTTGTAAATTTCCATTTTCAAAACCATGAATTCAAATTTGGCTGGGACCACTACTTTATAGCAGTTGATGCAGAGCCAAGTCGAACTTCTACCTTACCCAACTACAGCAAGTGAAACAGAAGCTGGGGCAGGCACAACTCCAGTGCGTCCTCCCCTGAACAGTCACTTGTGCACTCTCCTCTCGTCCCACCTCTGCCCATCACCAGCCTGGGGCAGGGAATAACACTGAGCCAAGCATATTCATGAAAGTCTTTATTCTCTAGGTAAGCAATAGAGCCAGGCACGGTGGCACATGCTGGTAACCTCAGCACTAGGGTAGCTGAGGCAGGAGGATGGCTGGAAGTTCAAGGCCAGCTTCAACTACATTGCAAAAGACTGCCTCAAAAAAAAGTAAGCAGTAAATAATCTTCTATGGAAAGGAATAACCATCTACAATGTTAAATGACATTGCTCCAAGAGGTCCAGCCATTCATTTATTCAGCCAGTGTTCACCAAGGGTTTGGTGAGTCCTAACAAACACAGTTTGTGCCATGTAACTATATGTTCCTACTGCATGCCAGGGACATTTTAAACCACTCTGCTAGAGAGGCCCAGGTTCCAACCCAGACAAAACCATCTTGTCAAGCTTTGATGTCATCATACAATGTCTATCCCAGAGGGGTTTTCTGAGAGAAAATACTGAAGTGCTGAAACCTCTGTCTACTAGCCCTCAGTATGTATTAGTTATTATTATTTCTTTTCAGAGGAACTGGGAAGGCTGGGCATCACTAAATGCATATTTCTTCTGTAAGAGAAGATAGCAGCAATTTCAATTATAGCCAAAATCACCTCCCTAACAATTAGGTGTCTTGTCTCTTGTGCTTCTCTTTCTCCTGTTCTTTTCTTGTCAAGAGAACAAATATTTGCAGGCCCTGTACACAGGGTCAGAGTCTTATCTGTGTGCTACCTGTACACAGGGGTTGAGAGTGTGGAATCATTTCTCACAGTGACAGCACTTGCCCCTCCATGTCCCTAAATCCTTCTCTTGGCATTTCTAAGTACTGCTTGGTGGTGGCAGCACGGGCTGCAGAGGCCAAGGTGCCAACGGTGAGATGCTGCCAGGCCTTCACTGGGGGCGTGTTCTGACGGAAGCCCTTCCCCTCACGTGTTAATCTGGCCAACAAGCTTGCTCACGGATGTGACTGCGGGACGTGAGTCTGGACTGCTAACTTGATGGGCCTAAACGATGTGCAGGAGATTAGTAAAGCACACTCTGGCGTGTCTGAGTGGGTCTTGAAGGTGTGACCTTGGGGACTGTATCTGGCCCCTGCACCCTTGGTCTCTGGCTCTTCTATGCTTTCTGCTTTACAGATGTCATGAGTTGGGCAGCGCTCCTCCTCCGTGCCCTTCTGCCATGGCCTTTCTGCCTTGGCACCAGCTGACCACTGACCATGCACTGTAAACGTGAGACACAAGAAATCTCTCCTCCTTTAAATTTTGGGCACTAAGTAGTTTGTCTCATAAATGTAAAGTTTACCAATACAGGCTCTGTCCAGGATCCTCAATCCACAGTGACCAAGGATCTGGCAAACAGATACTGGGCGAAGAAGTTAACTGACAGAATACTGAGAACCAGGTGTGGTGGCACAAGCCGAAATCCCAGGACTCAGGATGGCTCAAGCAGGACAACTGCAAGTCTGGGCCCAGATTGGGGAACCTAGTGATTTAGTGAGACTTAGTCTCAAACTTTCTTTTAAAAAAGGGGCCTGGGGATGTAGCTCAGTGCAAGGGTCCTGGGTTCATTTCTCAGTATTCAAAATAAAATAAAACAAACAAAAACCAGAAACTTTCAGGTCTCTGCTCCAGTCTGCTTAGAATAACATCAGGAAAATGGGGTAAAGTGTTATCGCCCATCCTGGCACTTCCAACACCTGTGTTATGATTTCAAAGCCGAACAAAATGAGCAGAAATAGCCTGTGTAGACATAACGAGTTTCAAAAAAGGTGCATAAAATCCTAATTTGTAAAATAAATGGATGCTTAAAAGTAGAATAATTTGTTTCACAGCGCAGTTCTTTGCTTTCCTAGAGGACTTGCTTTTTCTGACAATGTCCTCTTTATGAATTTAAAATAGGACGCACAGGACTTAAACCTGACTGACATACAACTTTTCAGGACACATCTTTACCCAAGACAGGGCGCATGTTAGCGAGCATGGCTGGAGACAGACGAGAGAAAATTAGATCCACTCTGCGGGCTGTTCAGTCCGCAAATGTCCTGCCCTGCTTTTTGAATTCCACAGTGTCACTGCCTTGTGTTGAGTATGTTCAACGAAGAGTGACCCAAATACTCTATTACTGAGCCAACTAGAAGGGCTTCTGGAAGAAACTGAGATTTTAAGTACACTTAATAAATATCCCACCAATACTTCAACCTCTCCGTGTATTTTTGCAACATTTTTCTTCTATGAGAGCCAGGGTGACCTCATCGCATTTGGAATATATTACTGCAATGGAACATACACAGCTGCCACACCAAACAAACATGAGTGCAAGGTATCATGAGACCTGCACCTCCCAAGGAGGAGCCACTTATAGACCAAGAACCAAAACATCCTACCATTAATCCTTAGCAACCTGTAAAGTAAAGCTGCTAGATGAAAACACTTGGCTGGGTGTCAATAGGCCAGGGGTCAAGTCCTGGCCATGCCACCGCGTAACCCATGTCGCTAGTCAAGTCACTGCTTGGAGCTTTAGTTTCCCCCCTGCCAGGAGGGGTGATCACGCTATGACACTGTCAATGTGAGGTAGCTGATCTCAGAATAGGCACAGAGGCGTTTGCTAGGTGAGAGCAGGGCAAAAGTTTGGCTTTAAATACCTCTGTTTTGAAAGTGTTTTGCCCCAATACATCACACTCAAGGTGCATTGTTACCTAAAAGGGAGGCTACCTGGAAGCCCTGGGGATTCCCCTAATGTCTCAGGTACCTTGAGAGATTTACCTGCCCTGGGACACTGGAGCAACCTGGCATTGCCACCCTGTGATCTGCTAACAGGGAATCAGAGATTATTAGGGATACAAACTTTTTTCTCACCCATGCTATAAAGCAAATTTTACATCTTTGAGCACTTGCTTATAGAATATTATAATCAGTCTTCACAACCACTCTGATAAATAAGACAGGCAAGTAATGTTTATCCAGATGAGGAGATAGGTGAATTGCTTCACCTCACTATAGTACGATAAGGGGCAAAATCTTGAAAGAAGTCCTGAGATTTTGAGTTGCCCTTTCATGGGTATGTGCAACCCAGAAAACAGTGCTATGTGGAAGGTGGACCCTCAACTTCCTGCAGCCCTGGAGTAATGATGCCTGTTATAACTTGGATAAACCTTGAAAACATTAAGGAAAGGGCTACAAAAACTACTTATTGTACTACTCCATTTATATGAAATAAAATGTCAAGAAGAGGAAAATCCATCAAGACAGAAAGTAGACTGCTGGTTCCTAGATTTGGGGAAGGGTGTGCGGAGGGCGACTAATTGATTTCTTTTGGGGTGCACAGAATTAGTGGTCATGGCCAGGCAATCTGGGAAACTTTAAAAATTACTGTACATTTAGAATAGATAAAAGTTCATCACTGATACAGAATGTGCATTATATTTCAGTAACACTGGCATTACAAAGCAAACAGACCAGCAAAAGTCTACTTTACAACAGTGGTTCTCAAACTACTGCACGCAAGAGTCAGCAGAGACTCCTGGTGACTCCTGTTAAAACACAGGTTGCTGGCCTCTGCCCCCTACGGTTTCTGATCCAGCAGGTCTGGGGTGAGGCTTAGGTATTTGCACCTCTAAGAAGCGCCCCACGGAGCAGGTCCTGTTGGGCTGCAGCCACATTTTGAGATCCACCGGCGTAGAGCAGCCCTGCTCCCAACACCAATCCCTGTGTTGGACGCTGCGGCACACCACCCAGGTCCCTGCCTGATGGAGGGCTTGTTGCTCAGGTGCTGGCAGTGCTGTCAGCAGGGAGTTTTAAGGCTTGGCTATCTCTGCCCAACATGGGACAACTCTGAAGGCGTATCTAGCTCTGGTTAGTGACCACTGTGTCACTCGGCCTGTATTACAGCTTGATGTCTCCCTCTACCTCCTCATTCTTACTCGTTCTTCTTCTTTCTCTCACAGGCATTGATGCTAGGAGCTCCTCTTAATAAATATTCTGCAAGCTAACTTCCATTTCAGATCTGTATCGCTGGAGAACCCAACCTGTCATACTGTGTCCAAATCATCTGGGGAGCCTGTTAAAATGCAGATTCTGATCCTACAAATCAGAGCACAGGGGGCTGGGGGTTTAGCTCAGTGGCACAGCGCCAGCCTGGCAAGTGCAAGGTCATGAGTTCGATTCCTGGTACCCCAAAAAAATTTAAAAAAAAAATCGGAGCACAGATTTGAGGTTCGGCATTTCTAACAATCTGGGCGACTCCAGCGCTGCTGATCTGTGGCCCACGCTGAGCAGCAAGGGCATAGATAACCTTGAAGTACTCCTCTGAGTCCACAGTGGGAAGACTCCATGAGCCACCAGGGCGAATGTAAAGGGAAAAAGACACCACATTTAGTAGGTCATTAAAAGGGGTTGATATCCTGTCCTTGAGATCCAGGCCATGGAACTGGGTTACAGGTGAGTGTGTTCAACTTAGGTCTTTCAGGTACTTCCAGCAGCTAATCCCCTTGGACAGGGGCCAAGTGCAGCCTGAACATTACTTTATGTTCTATTGTTACAGCATGGCTGCAGGGAGTTACTTGGGCAGGAGTGAGTAATCTGCCTTGTGCAATCAGCAGACAAGTGGTGACTGATATCAACCACCTAGCCTATTCAGGGGACCCAAGACCAAGTGGGGAAGAAGGTTTAAAAAAAAGGTACAGGTAGGGGTGGCGGCCGCCATCTTTTCTAGAGCTTTTGCCTTCAGAACAGTTCATTCTAAAAGCATGCAGGCCAGTCTCACCTTGTTCCAAGTTGGACCATCTTATCTGGTTAGACATGTGGCTTTGACTTGAATTTATTCCTAATTTGGGAGGAGCTCTAAACCCTGTCTCGTGGTTTTTCTGTTTGGACTAATTTTAGATAAATACATAGGTGGCGACTCAGCAGGTTTTGAAAACAGAAAAGGAATCTGGAAGCAGTTTTTGAGATATTATCAGAGAAGGGAGCTTCTGTATCATCCCATCGAACAACCTCTGGTCAGAAAGATAACCTTGGGGTAGGCTGAACCTTGGGGAGCTATTAGGGTAGCATTTCTGAGCATGCAGCACTCTCCAGTCCGCTTTTTTACCCATTTAGCTACCAGAACAGCTAGCAGTAAGGTGTGAGAATCTGGAATACTTCAGAGGAAAGGGGCAATATGAAGTCGTGATCTTTAAAGTTATGAAACTTGGCCATTTGTCATTCTTGAATGTTACAGGTCTTAAGTTTCCATGCATGTTGTGTAGTCAATCATCTGTCTGTTCTAGAAATTCATAAAGAATAAAAGAAGGGCCGGGGATATAGCTCAGCGGCATATCACCTGCCCACCGAGTCAAGGTTGTGAGTTCGATTCCCAGTAAAGGAATAAAAGAAGTGGGTGTCTGATGTGTCTTGGGTAGAACCTAAGCCAAAAAAGGAGCAGGCAACCACTAACACAAACCTGCATGGAGAAGCCATGCCTCTAGAAGGGCAGTTTTCTACAGTTTTGCTAGATTTTCATGGCAGTAAGGATAAAATGTGATTGAGAAGAAAGGAAAAACCAAAGTAGTTAAGTCCTTAAAAGTCTGGATTGTACCAACGGTACAGCATCAAGTAGCTTCCATGCTCTGGACTTTGGAACCTGCAAAGTGCCCAGAAGGGCTCACGAGGGGAGGCAAACATGGACCAAGGATCTTTCCCTACTTCTGCTCTCACTCACAAAGTGGATTTATGAATAAGTTTCCAAAGTGCTCTGCAAACTTTAAAACCCATGCGGTATTAAAGATGCACTGCCCCATCACCACTGCTTGCTGTCTCTTCCGGAGTGACATGCAACTTTAATGGTTTCCTGAGCCTGTTTGTGATACGTGGGCTCTCCAGAGGAGGTAGCCCTGATCATCCTGTTGAAAATCCAGACCTTGTGTAAGCAAAAAAAGAAGTCAAGGACAGAGCAGCATAAATATTAGTACTGGAAGTGCTAATTATTTACCAGTGTACTCAAAACCTAGTGATTTCCAAACCTGCTGGAGCGTCTTTAGGAAAATAAACACACGCATCCTGATGCAGGCTAAAAGGATTCCCAGAAACCTACACCAAAAATACAAGTAAATTATCCTCCAAGCAGGGATTTCTCTCCAGTTTCACTGCTTCCCACAAGGGGAACAATTTCTTGAGAACATAATAGTAAAGGAAACAATACACCACCGAAGAGGAAAATAACATCTTTATAATTACAGATTAGTTCCCAAACAAATTGCACACCTACACTTTCACTCCGCTTCGAGGCTGAATAATTTCGGTGACGCCTGCTCATCCCCTTCAGTTATTCACATTACAGCCTAACAGCTCAATCATGAGATTTTGGAGACGGAAACTTTAGACAGCAAAAACGCTCTCAAATGACACGCACTCCATTCCCAGGAATGCAGAAATCACAGTCACAGATGCAGAGATCAGGGTTAATGCCACTGCAGGAGAGCCCTGGGCCTTTAGGTCTTTGACGGACCCCAGTGTCAACATGCTAGTTTCAGAGACCGCCTGATAACTTCTAAACTATTCAGATTTTATCACGCGGGAATTAGTGGCTAAAAAAAAAAAAGTCTAGCTTGCCCCAAGGCAGCATATCCTTTTATCAGGAATTCATCTAAGTTGCATTACTTCAGCAAGGCACCCACATTTATTTCAACCTACTGGTTAGTTATCCATTAAATGGGTTTCTTAACCATCACACTGGTTATTTAATTCCTACCCCATGGCTCCCCCAAGAAATAGAAAGTGCACTATAATTATATAAACTCTTAATTAAACCGAAGAATTCAGTGTTGCCATTACCCGTCAGTAATTCCACTCAATTAGGACAATAGACTTCCATTTATTACTGAACTCCTAATTGCTACTCATTTTCCTGGTTAGTAATTGCCAATCCTATCACACAATGTGCTTAAAGAAAATCCTGCCATGAAATGATATTTCTCTCCTTCAGAGGAAAGGTGGATCTGATCGCCCTCACGGATCAGGAGTTGAGTTGTCTTCCACAGCCGCAGGCGCCTCCGGCTCAGTGAAGCCCCGGGCTCGGGCTCGGTTACTGCGGCCGCAGTCCGGGAGACTTACCCACAAAGGCAAGGCTTATCCAGGTTGCCAGAGAATTCCAAAGCCGAAGCCCAGGAGAAGAGAACGCAAAAACAAAACCACCCGATGTGGCCTCCGGATTTCCAGAAGACGAAGTTCAAAGTCTCCACCCAAGGGGCATTTCAGGTCTTCAGGTGCACGTCCGTGGCAGGGAGCACGCCTGGCGTCTCCTGCATCTTGGCCACCAAAGATCTGAAACGGGGCTCCGAGGGTGGCAGCCGCGGGACACCCCGGCGGGGCCAGCCGGCTGCGACGTCCCCAGATCGGGCTTTGGAGGCAACTCCACCGACAGCGACGGAGCCCAGTGCGCCAAGGCCACAGCTCCCCGGGAAACTTGCCTGGCCCACTGCCCGCAGCTCTGGCCGCTCTTCGCGGCCCGCACCCGGCTTGAACCGGTCGTGGAAGCCGGCTCAGGGAAAGCTTCCCAGCCGTGACCAGAAGCGAGCGATCTACCCGCGGAGACTAGCGGATGCCTCGGTCCCGGAGCCGCGCGCCGCCTGCATCTGCCCCGGCTCCGCCAGCGGAGCGTCCCTGCCCGCCTTGCTCCTCATCGCGCTCTTCCTAATTAGCCCAGAATCCTGCAGCCCGTGGCTAGCGAAGACACCCGCGGTGGGGAAACTTGACAATTTATTCCCGGGCCCGTGGGAGGTCACCCGCAGTGCACTAGCGGATTGGCTGCGGCGCGCGGGCGGCAGCGGCGGAAAGCGCAGGCAGCGCGCTCTGATCCGCTCCCCCACCCCCGCCTGGGAAGGACAGGTGCTGAGATTGTGCAGCCGCCGCTAGGCTTGGGGCGGCTTGGAGGAGAGGCTGTGGAACCGCACTCTGGCCCATCCTCCCATCCAGACGGGGAGGTTTGCAGGAAATGCTCTCTGTTGTGTGGGGTTTCAGAGGTCACCCCTGAGTCTTCCAGGTGACAATGGACTCAAGCTCACAGCCAGAGGATATTAAGAGCCAGGTGCCACGTCCCTGCCAGAGGAGAGGAGGAGCTGGAGGAATGCGTGGCTGTAGAGGCAAGGGGCAGGAAGGCCAGGGCAGGTCAGGGCCTCCCGCCCCGACTCTCTAAAGAGGGCTGAGGCTGCGGAGAAAGTGGCGGGGAATTTGAGAGCTCTGACATCGGGCGTGTCCGGGAAGGCACAGCATGCCTGAGAACGCAGTTGGTGCCGTCCATAGACCTGAGAGATGAGCAGAGCAGAGAGCACTGTCTCCTGGTACGCACAGGGTGACAGAGTGGGCTTGCAGACCCAAGCTTCTGATTCTCCGGTTTCAGCCGCAACACCCCAGTGCTCCTTGAGAAAGGAGCTGTGTGGACCAAGAGGAATTCTTGAAGGGGCCAGAAATAAGTGGCTGTGAAGGACACTCGCAAATAACGCCAAGCCCCTGGAAGAGGCGGGGCTGCTTCCATGCCACAAAGCACGGGTAGGAGTCCTTACTGCCCGCTCCATTTTGGGTCTTTTGCTGCATTTACCCTTTAGCAGACAACATACTCACCCGCTTCCATCTCCCACCCCACTGATTATGTCTCCTCTGGCCTTTGCAGTGCGCAGGGTACAGGGAAGCAGCAGGCTGCAGAGCTCTGTCCTTAGGCCCAAGGCCTGAGAGCTGCTCGGCCTCTCTGTGGTCCCTAAATGCACAGCACCAAGAAGGGGCCCTGTCCCACTTGCCCTGTGTTTGGAGCAGAATGTGCAGAGCTCAGCATCTAACCCACCCTGTCCCTTTCCTGAGCTGGGCAGTGAGCCTGCTAACGATTCTTGTCAAGTCCCAGGTCCTCCGGAGTATGATCTGGGGCGCAGTGGCATCCAGGAACTTGTTAGAAAGGCAAATTCTCAGACCCACCCCGTCCTACTGAATGAGAAATTCTAGAATTGGAGCCCAGCTGTCTGTGTTTCTAGAACAAGCCCACCAGGTGACTCTGGGGTACACTCAAATTTGAGAACCACTGCTATAAAGACCTAATTCCCACAGTCACAGAAGGGGGACAAAGCAAAGGCCCAGGGTCCAGGTAAGCAAGAGCATTGTGCCTGGAGAAGACCACCCATCCCCTTCGCCACAGCCTGAGCCCGGCCGGGGAGTCTCACCAGAGGTGTGTACAACTGGGGCAGGGGATTCTTTTTCTCCTCTAACTTTGAGGTTCCCTGGCCTGATCTCATCCTCCTGCCATCTCAACACTTGTGGATACAGAATTGAAGGCCTCTGCAACCCATACTGTTTTGCCTTGGCAGAATAATATAATATCCTGTGTTCTAGCGTGTCTCACGATGCCTTGTATCTCTCTGTGGAATCGATCTGAGGAGCTGTTCAAGCGGCCTGAGTTACCGCAGAGAGATCACGAAGCTGAGGGGACCAAGTTGCTGCACGGTGCACCGGACCTGCATCCAACCCCACAAGGGGATTCAGCCCTCCCATCCACTCAGGCAAGGAACAGTCAGTCCCTTGCTTGCTTTCTCAGGTGTTGTAAAAACTAAACAGCACGCCATGTTTGAAGGAGAAAAGTAAGCATTACCAAAAATATATAGGGCTTGCCAACCCCTCATAATTCTCAGGAATGAAGAGACAGGGAGTGAATGGCTTCTGACGCCATAATCACCAGACTAGGAGCTGACCTTCATGTTATGGTGAGGCAGGTCCTCTGGCCCAGAACATCACTGAAATGCAGGCCTGAGCTGTACCTGCTCTCCCAAGGGACATGGGACTAAGGACCGAGGGCGGGGAAAGGGAGGCTGCAAGGCTCTGGCCTCAGTCATAGGTTTCCATGGGCATGGAATCTTTTTGATTATTACTGTTACGGTTTTCAGTGCTGACCACTGAACTCAGGGGCTTTCACAAGCTAGGCAAGAGTTTTCCCACAACACTGCACTGCTAGCCCCTTTTGAAAGTCGTGTGTGTGTGTGTGTGTGTGTGTGTGTGTGTGTGTGTTCTTTCCCCAGACAGAGTCTCACTAAATTGCTGAGGCTGGCCTGCAACTTGTGATTCTCCTGCTTTAGCCTCCCATGTAGCCAGGATTACAGGTGAGTACCCCACACCTGGCATAGTTCCTTGATTTTTAAACACTATGTTCTCATCTAACAAAACATGGTAAAAGAAGAAAGGAACATTAGCAATTTAGCCTGTTGGGCGCTTACTGCCTGCTAGGAGGTATTAACATCCCTATAACTATTATTAATCTGTCTTATAGCCGGGGAAAAGAACTGTAAGTATGTAACTAATCTGTCCACAGATACATAACTAGTAAATGGCAGGATGAGATATAAACCCTTACCTATGTTTAACAGCATACTGCTCACAACAAAAAGTTCAGGAAAAAAAAAGAAGAGTCTGCCTGTTCTTTGGAATGTCAGAATGAAAAAAAAATATATCATACACTGATTGCAAATGTGAATGTTTTTTCTTTATGTGTTGAATTTTCACAAGGAATACATCCTATATTTATAACTGTGTAGTATAATTTTTAATTGTTACTGTTTGGTGGCTGTACGTACCAGCCGACTAGGGGGTTGGAGGGTTACCTGCTCAGCAGCCAGGTCAGGATGAAAGAAAAGACCAGTTAGCAGCTTTGAAGTTCATCACAGGTGGGGGAAGCCTGAGCAAAGGTGGGGGGCATTTTAAGAAGATGGTAGGTGAATCTTCCCTCTGCCAGGGACCAAGGCTTCCTGTCCAGGAGAGGGCTGGTGTGGGTCTCAGAACTTTTTTTTTTCCTGTTTTTTAAATCTTTTTCTATTTTTTAAGTTGCCCAGCCTGGGCTGGAACTTTCAGTCCTTCTGCTTCAGGGATCGCAGGGGTGCACCACCGTGCTGGCTTCAGAGCCTTCTTTTTCTCCTACAGCAAGGTAGTGGTGGGGGCAGCATGGTTTATGAGCCCGAAGCTGGGAAATGGGTCTCGCACACCCGGAAGCCCTTGGAAGTCCTACAGTTGGGGTCTGGAGACAGAGCTGGTGCCGGCATGCTCTGCTCCTGAGCTCTACTCAAGTCACACACAGCTCAAGGTGGGCCAGACTGGAACCAGTGTTTTCTGAGTCTTAGTTGAGTGGTCTTGTGCCACCCCACGCTGCCAGTGCAGGTAAGTTTGTAAAGCTGCATGATGAAACATTAAGTACAACTCCCCTTTAATCCAGAGCAAATTAAATGCGAAGAATTTAGCAGGCACTCTGTAAGAGATGCTACAAACATCTGTATGATGAAATTAAGCTCACAGAGCTCTCACAGGAAAGCCACAGTAAATGAGGAAAGGACATGGTGAAGGGCGTTATTCTGCTTATAGGAAAAGTTTGCATTGATAACTGCAAGCATGTTTGTCACAACCAGGAAATCCGGTATTGTTCTGTTGACAACTCACGAACCATTCCCGTGTTCCTGCTACATCACTGGGAGATTTCCTTGGCCAAGGAGAAAATGCTTTCATGTATCTCCTCACTGGGGTTTTGAGTGTTTTTATGATTTGACAGAAGTTTCTTTTTGGTCATCAAAATACACAATTATGATGCCTGGCTCAAAGGTCTACAGAGACAAGCTTGGGGAGAAAGAAATTGCTGTACTAGTTCGACGCTACCCTTCTCTTCAAAACAGATCCTTACAGCAGCCTCCACCACTGCTGTGTGTCTAAGCAGTCCCACTATGAAGGCACAGTGTGCCCCCAAAGAAGTCCCGCCAGCCTCCAAGGAATGAACAA
Source organism: Chinchilla lanigera (assembly GCF_000276665.1). Taxonomy (NCBI): domain Eukaryota; kingdom Metazoa; phylum Chordata; class Mammalia; order Rodentia; family Chinchillidae; genus Chinchilla; species Chinchilla lanigera. Next base: position 10,474,303 of record NW_004955456.1, read on the forward strand.
GAGGTGGAGTCGGAAGCCCACTCGGTCCCCAGCTCTGTGAACTGGACAGTTCACCTCCACCTCCTCCCCAGCTTTCTGCTTCTTATCTAGTGATTGACAGCCATACTTCCTCCCTCAGGTTGCTGTGAGGACTCCGTGCAGTACCCCAAGGCAGTCACGAAAGCTCTGAGTCCTGGCCCTCTAGTTAGAGGTGGGCATGGGTCCTTCGTGTGTGCCCCGTGCTCCCTTATAGTAGGAGCATACACACATGACAGGTGCAACAACAGGTCCTGTCCGCTGTTCTGGAGGCCTCTGGTCACCTAGGCCTAGCTGTTCCAGACCAAGATGAGCTCACTGTGTCTTCCTGGGCCTTGCCTCTGAACTGCTTTTTGGGAGGCAAAGAAATGTTTCTGGGATTTGTGAGAGGGAATGGCGGGAGTGTTGGTGGGGGGCAGAAAAGGAGGAAACTGGAGGGGAAGGGGATGCGTTCATCAGTCTCTCTGTCAGGTAAGCCTGAGAACAACTCTGGTCCTTCCTGTGCCTCGAGCTTGGAATGATGAGCGGAAGAACCACAATGGAAGCGAACAGAAACTATCAGTCATATCTCCACGACTTTCTAGGTCATTTTTTTCCACAGGGTTTTGCAAACAAAAGGGTTGGCGGCTTTTATTTCTCTCCCCGTTAGTCCAGGCTGCTCCGTGGACTTTATCGTGCAGCACCCCTTCTGCCCCCTGGGAGAGCCCTCATTTACTCCTCCACGGAGGAGTGGAGGAAGGAAAGCCATTCGAGCAGATCCATTCTCCTTGGCCCTGAAAGGAGCGGACTGCCCGGCTCACATCCAGCAGTGCGTGCTTCAAAGGCCGCTGCTCCACTCCCGTGGGAAGCCAGAGCCAGGGAAAGGCCCCCACCGCGCGAGTGGCCGCCTTTTTACGGCTGCTACCTCTGCGGCGAATGCTCTGAAGGGATTTTGAGGACGTGGGGTGCCCAACAAATGTTTCAAAGTGGATGCTTCACTTTCAGTGATCGTAAGCTTTGTAACCCCTGATATATAGATTGGAGTCTGAATACGCTTAGATCTCAGAATGGAAGGATTTCTAAAGGAAAACTCCAGAAATACCTGAATTCAGATGTTAAAAAAAAAAATGTGAGAGAATCAAGAACAAAGCCAGCCAAAGCAGAGGGAGTGAGTAACCTTTCATTTCAAGCTGCTTTCCCCACTAGAGACAGTCATGATCTGCGCAGCACCATTTGATGCAAATGCCTCGAAGAAAAGAGCCAGTGGATAATAGATAAAGGATTATCTGTGACATTATGAAAAATGAAAGTTTAAAAATGGCTACAAGTCCCATAAAAAAAAATTCTAAACTTTATTCAGTCTTGTTGAAAGGCAAGAGCAGAACTGTGTTCTGTTCAGCCCCTGGGGGCCCTGCCTCTCCCACCATTGTTCGGATGCCTTCCACCGGCTCATCAGTTTTAAACAATCTTCCCTGCTGCTTTCTGTTTGCTGGAAACGGAGGGCCCAAGAAGCTATCACAGCCCTGTTTCTTTCCCCTAACCTGACTCTGATGCTGGACACTCAAGTGCAATAGCTCCCGGCCCTCTCCCTTCCTTTTCCTGCTGGCCCCCTCGGTGAGAAACCACCAGCTGCACACTTGATTTAACAGATGAATTACAGATTCAAGGCATGGGTTTCCAGGGCAGGAAAGAGTCTGATTTCTGTCCAGGTCTCTCTTGATTGGCACAGCATGGAAGTCTTTCATTTAATGGGCCAGGCCCTGCTGCGAACACCTCTGCTGGCTCCACACCGATTTCTTTCTTTGCAGGAGAGAGCAGCAGAGATCCTAAAGGCAGATTTTCCATCTTCCAAAGTTCTGGTGTGCTCACCACATAGCAGTCTTTTAAACAGAGCATCACAAGTGTAACCCAAGACTCAGGGAACATTTGATCCCTCTGCCAGGCCATCTTTGATCTCAATGTTCGTGGAGAAGCTGAAGAACCTATATGCACACCTAGGCCACAGAAATATGCCACTGTCTTCCACCCAAAAAAGAGGCAACAGTGGGTGGCAGTTCAGCGTGAGGGTCTGGAAAGGAACTACCTGGTTCAAATTCCAGCCCTGCAGGTGGCCAAGCGGGCTCAATCTGAGCAAGTCTCAATGTGTGAATTTCTCTACTTACAAACCAATGACAATAAGATTATTGGATTTAACCAGATAGAATTATTTATATTGGATTGTTTTTAATATAATAAGATTATATAGTTTGAACCACATAAAGTTGCCAGCATTTGACTATTTTTAACATACAAAAATTGTGACTTTCTATGGCTCATTCTAATCTATTCCTCAAAGGATGACAAGTGTGGATAAAAGGCAAGAGCCATATGAAATATTTACCAAAGCACCCGTTATACAGTATATACCCAATGAAGGAAGCTATTGCTATTACTGTCAAGAGGCTTACAGCAATCACTTTCTGTGTTCAGGTCACTATCCCAGGTGTGAGAAACTTGCCAAGGACAACCTGCCCAGGAGAAGCAGTGCTAATGAACGCAAGGGACAGAGTATGGTGTGCACTAAATCTAAACTGTGTGTCCTCGTTACACCATCTTTTCTTTCTAGTCCTCTTTTATTTCCCCCTAGTACTGGGATTGAATTCAAGGCCTCATGCTACATCCACAACCTTTTTGAAATCTTGAGATAGTCTTGCTCATTTACCCCGGCTGCCTGAAACTTGGAATCCTTCTGCCTCCACTCCCAAAGTAGTTGGGCATGTGCTACCACACACAGCTTCATTTCCACTTGAAAAATCCCTTCCCACATGGAATGCCCCCTTCTACTCTGGTGCTATTTTATCTATCCATGGCCACTTTCATAAACCAGCTGGTATCGCTGGAATTAGGCCTATACCTGCTCAAACAGGGATTCCAAAAATATGCTTGAAAACATATATGAATCATAAAAACACAAAAACAGTGGGGAAAGGGTGTGTGGTCCTTTCTTTGCCGAGAACCACAAAGAATTGGAGGCTGAATAGTACTGAAATGGGGAGGAGATGCGTTATGGTGTTTGCAGGGAAGCACAGACCTAAACGTACAAGACGCCAAGGCAGAATTACGGCTTCCTTGGGGTTCACTTATCCAGGAGGAATCCCTCAGGCTCCAAGTTGGTGTTTCTCTGGCTCAACGGAACAATCTTTCTCCAAGGGAAGCTCGCAAGCTGCCCGTGGGCTCCCAGCCCCTCCCCGGAAGGCCGCCCCGAGGAGTGCGCATTTGTCTTTGTGCCTCGTTTTTCTGATACCCAAACGTGGTGGAAAGGATCTGAGTTATTGCAACTGTTGGAGGGAGAAGGAAATAGAGGAATTATGAAAATCTATGGGCCAAGGTTGACCTCAAAGACAGCAGTAAATGTCACCCTGCCAACCAAACGAGGCTGCGCAGCACAGTCTGTAGAGGCCAGTGTAGTCGAATGGAAGCATGCAGCTAGTCTCCCCCCTGCAGCTTTTATTTATGTATTTTTATTTTTTCCCCCAGTAGATTTTAGGATGCAACCCTTTGTGTTACGTACTTGTAGACACAGAAGTGCTAAGTATAGGGCAGCCTCCAATGCTGAGTTAACCCATAACTCTTCCTGGAGCCCATGTCTCCAGGTATTCTCCCGGGGTACATGTACAGTTCCGTTCCTGCTTCCAGTCACGGCCTTTCTGATAGCAATCCTTAATCCCTTCACTTTACACACACACACCTGTACGTTAATGAAATCACCCTGCATTGGCTAGTCATAATTACCTAGAAATTGTGTTTGATTCTTTTAAAATTAAAAAAGTCACAAAAGTGGAGGATAATATAAGCATATATGTAAGGAAAACCTCAAGAGCCACCATCCAACTTAAGAAATACATATATGCATATATATCCACAGGGTAAATATTATCACCAGTGTGATGTTTATCAGGCACAGTACGGTATCCTTCCGCAACTCCCCCCTCCCCGTGCTGAGAGTTGAACTCAGGGCCTTGTGCATACTGCACAAGTACTCTACTACTGAGCTGGATGCCCAGCTCTTCCTTGTGAAATTTTTAGGTAAGAGATTCTGACTCACTGGGTCCATTATGGTTCCTTTACCTTGGACAAACTGGTTGATGGCGGCTGGCAGCAAGATGAGCAGACCACACAGAATTCAAAGGAGGACACGTTTAAGAGTGAAGGTATCCACTGTTAATTATAGTAAGAGGCATCAGTTGAGTCTGTTTGAGGCAAAGCAGGAATATGATCACTCAGGGATGGCAGATCAGTTTCTGCTTTCACACCTGGACTAGTATGACCAACTAGTAGCCTTGCCATTCCAGGATCTGATGGGCTTCTCTGAATGAGTCAGTTCACTTGTGACTTTGTGACTCTCAGCAGAATGTCATTCATGAGAGCCTCATCCTCATTAGCGGAATGGGGAGCTGGGAAGAGGAGAGTGTGAGTAGCTCTACCCACCCACCTACTTTATGCCAGTAGAGGCCCGTGCTATAAAAGTGCTCACAGTACAGTAAAACCCCACAGCCTGGCCGGAAGCCATAGTGCCCTCCAGAGGACTAGAGCAATCCTTCTGTGTGTTGGACCCGTTGCTCCCATATCAGGGCAGGGTCAGGTTGCCCCCTGCAGGATTCCCAAAAGCAGAATGGTCAAGGCTCTCCTATGCTTTTTCAGGCAGCGTCTTAATTAGCCAGTTTCTATGGAAATGAGCTTATTGCTAATCAGATTTCCTCACAGCACCCAACTGCTTCCTGATGTCCCCCTCACCTCTGAAATAGTGCTGAATGAAGTCAGTAGAAGCCAAAAGGAGTGTTAGAGGAGTCAGTCACTATGGCTTTCCTTTGGGGTGCGGGAGATCAGACCCCTTGCTTACTCAACACTGTGCCGAGCAGGGGGTGAGGCACAAAGACAGCCTCTGGGCACTGCTGGCTGGGCGAGGCCAGGGACACACTTGAGCTGCAGCCTGTAAGTGTCTATTGTTGCCAAAGAGCCAAGGTGTAGGGTGAGTGCCGCAGCATACATCCGGGCCTTCGGCTTTTCTGGCAGGACACAGGATTCTTCCTATTTGTCCCTCTTCTGAGGCAAAACCAGTGCTCAGAAACCTGGAAAAGGAGACCCAGCATCTTCAGGGGTGCTGTCTGTGCCGCCTTCAAGCCTGGCTCTAGCTGAAGCCTCAGCATGCCACCCAAGATGCCTTCCTTATTTTGCTCTGCATGTAGGCGTTAAGATGCACAGCCATCTTATCAAGGGCGATCCCCCCCTCCCAAATTGCATTTGACCAGTTTCATTTCTGCCTGAGATTAAAACACAGAACTTATAAATCCCAAGCTGTCACAGTGTGAATGAAACCCTAGAAATAAATCCAGTCTAATGACAGAACGATCCGGAGACCTCAGTGGGAAACGAGATACTTTGTTTAATAATTATCAGCCTGCTTTCAGGGCCTGTCTGCCAAAGCAGTGGTGTCAGAATTGCAGAGGGAAGAATTTTTTTTCCCCAGATTTCACCCTGGGAAAGACTGAAGCCATTTAGAACCAGACTGGACGCTTTTGATTTACATTTGTGATATTAAATGTGGAGCGGCTGTCTGCATTTATGCTACGGGGCATTACTTCAGTTCGAAGAAACGGGGAGGTGGCAGAGATCCAGTTTACTAATGAACAAGCTTATCTGGAGGAAAACAGCTTTTCACACTGTAACAAACAATGAACACCTCTTAGATAACAAATTCAATGGCAAAAATATAGCACTGTACATGTCACAGTCCCGTAATTTAATGGAGGCACTTGCAGCATTAGTGGTTTACATTAATTTTTAAAATTAATTTTGTTTGGCCCGCAGGGAAAATATTTTCTTTTTTGTTTCTGATATCCTGCAGCTCATTAACACTGCTTACTGTTGCTCTACAATACCATCCATAATCGTCCACTTGCTAGCCAGAGGCCATTTTTATAAGAAGAAAGCTGGAAGAGGGGCAGAAGCAGGCTTTTCTGCTTCCTTCCACAAAGAAAGGCGCTCCCAGCTTGACAATGCTGTCTGGCAGCCGTGGAAGGCTCCGGAACTGTGCCATGGTGACTGGGGGACAGCTGTCGATGGGCCAGCGAGCACTTCCCCAACGCAGGGTCTCCCAAATGTGACTCTCCGAATCACCCGGGCATTCTGCTGCATAAGGTGTGGGTTACTAGGCACCCTTCACATACACAAATCACCTCCTCTGCCACCCACCCACCCCACAAAAGGGTTAAGTACTGGCTACCAAGAAAACAGGCCTCTTTCCCTCTGCCTGGGGCCAGGAGATCAGGGAATTCACTGCTAATCACTGCGGTTGTGATTTCTGATTTCAACTGGCAGCCAAGAGAATTGAACTGGAGTCCCCTGAGAGCAGCCAGCTCCACAAGGCAGACCTCGGGCTTGTTAAGCTGTGATGCCGCCATGCGATTATCAATTTTAAATTAATCTCCCCATCTCTTTAAAGCGGTCCCTACAAATATAATCTCTGGGATATCTTACCATAAGACTTAACTAAAGGGAAAAATGTAGATAATAATTAAGAGCTTCCCTCCATCTAAGCCTCCTGTAAAGCCCTTCTGGAGACTTGGCCAATCCACCGTCAGCAGGAAGGCCAGCCAGGGGCAGTCTGCAGGTCTGACGGAGCTGGCTTGTAAGTCACACACTTTCTCTAAATAAAACTTAAAACAGGCAATATGCATTTGGACAAAAGGTTAAAGATATAGTACTACACTGTATTAAAACAAATCCTGCCCTATTTTTAACTCCGAGAAGTTTGGGAGGGAAAGCCAGAAAAAACTGTCTAGACATACTTTCTCTAAGCTCACGAGGGAGTCGTTACAAACTCACTTTATAGGGACATAATCTAGGTTATATATACAACACTTTTTTTAAAGGCAGAAACACAGTGGGACAATATGAACAAAAGTGAAAGGGGTTCTTATTTGTAAGAAATGGGCTTTCTGTGGAAACATCTCTGGCTCTTGTGGGAGGCGCAAGTCAAAAGCAGACGTATTTTCCAAAAGCTGCTAAGAAGGATGAAGGAATCTACCACCGATTCATTAACAAAACCCACCATTCTACCCACTCTGCAGCTCTCTGCCAAATGAAAAGACGATTCTCTACCTGCAGTTTTGCAAAATGGCAAGTCCCAAGTTTCCGTCCAGGGGAAATACCAGTGGTATTTTCCTTCCCCCCTTCCTGACCTTCCTATTTCTCTGGGTAGCACAGTGCAGGGGCTGAGTAACTTAAAGCAAGAGCACTGAACAAACATATGTACTTCATGTTGCTGCCACACACAGCTATGAATGCAAGCTCCTGGAAGGCCCAGGAAGAACCCCTTGGTGGGGCTTGGCGGGATGCACAGGGATGCTTTGGCTAGGTAGAGGGGAGAAAGGAAGCAGAGCTGGAGAAGACTAGAAGACAGCTATGGAAGTTGTTTTATAACACCACACTGTGCCTGTTACTAATGAGAACGATAAAAAAACCCCCCCACGTTGTAAAATTTCATTATGTCTGTACTTTTCTTAAAGGCAAAGAAAACACAACTCATTTCCTCTGCTACCAACTAGATGACTGACCTTGAAAAAGCTGCTTAACATCTCTGGTTAAAAAGGGGGAGGGGAACCAGGCATGTGGAGCACGCCTGTAATCTCAGCACTCGGGAGGCTGAGGCAGGAGGATCGTTGCGAGTTCGAGACCAGCCTGGGCTACAAAGTGAGCTCAAGGCCAGCCCGAACTGCATAGCGAGACCCTGTCTCAAAAAGACAAAAAACAAAAAAGAAGGAAAAAAAGGGGGAGGGGGCTGAGAAAGACAAACTCTACAATTCTGATTTCATTATTCTGGGCAAAAAAGTAACCTGCTATATATAGGTCAAAGCTCAATTTTGAGCCCACTTTTGACTAAGTGATGAAAAATTAGAATAGAGATCTTATTAAAAGACACCTTTTCACTGTATAAGCAATATTAACTATAATGGCTTTTAACAATAAACCAGTCAATCAGTTACTTGGGGGAACGAGACAGGAGGATCGCTTAAGCCTAGGAGTATGAGGCCCACCGGGACAACACAGCAAAAGCTTGTTTCAAAACAAACAAAACCAGCCACACCACTTAAAAAAAAAGCCTGAATGACGACTGAATAAAAGTGATAGTAAAGTCTCTTTTATACTTGTGGAAGAATCCCTATGCATCTGGTGACTGGAATGATGGCTCACTGGAGGCCAAGGCTTGTCTTGGTTAAGGTTAAGGTTAGGTGTAGAGAAGGTGGTCAGGATGGTGCAAGCACCCATGAAAGTGACAAACAGGGAACATTTTGAAGATGACTTCTGCATATTGGTCTCTGTTACCCTGTGAATCTCAACGTTTCCGTTTCTTGGATTCTACTCGGAGATTTGATGCATGGTATGGACCTTCTTCTGGGGCAAATGTACATGCTCACAAATACACACAGCTTCAAATACACTTTCAGGTGACTCCTCAGGCCCCTTGATGCCCATGTGCAGATCCTATAGCCATCTAGGAATCACAAGATAAAACTCCCCTGTTTGAGGCTTACCTACTGGAACATCTATTTGCTTTCATATTTGCCTTGAAGGCTTGTAGCACTCCCTTTCTTTTTTCAAGAATAAATTTATTTTTCATTTAAAAAATAAACTCACTCCACACACTGGAGCCATTCCACAGGGAATCTGATGTATTTGGCTCAGAGCACAAGGTCGGCAAACACAAGACCCCAGCTGTAACCTTAATGGTCCGAGCAGCTTCAGAGGAAGGGCATATGTCCTGACTTAACTCAGAACCCTTCTTCCACAGGAGAGAATTCCAACCTGCAAATCAGTCTGCATGCCCCCTCCTATTAGAGGCTGGCCTTTTTCTGACCTACTTCCTCCACCCCTTTGACCTGTCTTCCTTCCTGAAAAGCTGATAGGAAATGCAGTACTTAGCAAAGGGGAGTACTGGGGGAGCACCCCCTGGAATGTCAATGACTCTGGGGCTCCCATGCCTATCCCATTCCCATGCAGCAGGCAGCCCAGCTAGCCCAGGGCATATCTGCATAGCTTAAGGTCAACAGGAAGCGACCCTGGCTTCCAGCCTGGCAACTCTCCTGCTTCAGGGTTACAAGAGGGAAAACTGTCAGGAACATCCACGCTAATTGGCATTGGGCTACTGGCTGCTAAAAGACGGAAATTTGCTTTGAGGCCCAATGCATTTTAGAGAAGCAAGAGTCCACTAAGTCTGCTTTTCAAAGGGGCTGGGTGATGCCTCTTAAGCTCCTAAAAGGACCGGTTGCTAAGGGGCCTGGGTCCTGACTGTGAAGATAGCTCAGACCCTGGCCTGCTAACACAGTTCACTTCCTGCAGCCAGCTTCTCAGAAACTTTGGCCATCCTCTGTCATCTTCCTGCATCTTCCAGGCTAATTATGAATTATGTTTCAAGAGGAAAGAAATGCTGGCTCCAGGGCAGTTCTCCCCTGCTACACTCCAGCCAATCTCCCAAGTAAATGGGTCCAAAATCCTCTCCTCGAGAAAGTGACAAATGAGGCACTACATCAGACGAACTGTGAATTCAATCACAGCCTGAATGGAGAGAGCCCTACAAGATGGATTCCTTCACGCTAAATAGCTTGACTCATGTCAGGAGAGAGCAGTCTACAGAACACAGGAAGAAAAGCTTGCGAAAATGATTTATTAATTGCAGGGTAGGCTCGAAACGCATGTCTCCAACACTGAAGAACATGTGACGGAAATGTTTTATATGTGAACAAATCTGCTAACCTGATTTCTGATGAACCAAAGCAATGAAGGAGGAACAGGATGGCACCAGCTTTTTATTAGCAAATTAAATGCTGAGGGACAAGACTCCCACTGTTATAAGAAAAAAAATCCTTAAGAGCCAAAGTGCTCATCTCAATTACATCTGGATTATTATTTGAAAGGATTAATATTTGCTAATGCGACATTTCTTAGTGTTGCACATAGAGATGGCAAAGTTGCCTAACTTGACTTCTCAGATGTTCTGTCATCTTTTAGGGAAAGAGAATATAAATTGCTTGTTTTACACTTCTTAGTTTGGCTTTGGTTAGAAATATCATGTACCAAGGAAGTCCATAGGGGAAATGAATTTACTGAAGGGCATGTCTCAATGCAACAAATAAGTTTTATTTTAAGAAGCAGAATTATGATAATATGGCTAAGGGTAGACACAAGAACAATTTGGGTAGGTCTGAATATGGACCCGAATTTGCTGCTTAATGCTTCCAGAAATTGGGAAAAGGAAGAGGAAGAGAGATTCTAGATTCTGATTTTTTATTTTGTAATAAACTCAGTGGTAACTCTAGAAGCAGTTTAATATTTTGGTGCCTTAGTTTACTAACTTTTAGAGTTTGAAGAAAAATAATCACTTCCACAAGATGGAGTTAAACATAGTCCTAGACTCAGAATAGGGTCACCTGATTCCTAATGTCATCTCTGTCTCACAAAGCATCACTGGTCAAAAGGGACAAGTGGGGGATAGAAAATGTTCAGGGTGCACACTTCATCACCTTCATGCCATACTCCTGCAGACATCACTAATCGAGTCAGCCTTTTATTCCTTCTTGGCCCAGAATTAATTGAGGCATCCAAATAGACCAGAGGTAGCATGACAACAGAAACCTATTTGCATCCTGATATAGGCACCTTCAGGTCCCTTTCAATTCTATCTTTTCCTAAAAAGTTTCTTTAAAAGTATCTCCTATAAAAGTTGGGTACTGAGGGAAAAATATATGGACACAAATGTTTTATGAGCTTGCCATAATAGGAGGAAAGACAGAAAACACGGCTTAATAAACTGTTCGCATGGCTCCTATGATTAAAGAAATTGAAAACAAGGGCTGCCATACCTGAGAGCCCCAACTGTGACTATATATCAGCTGCACACCATCCCAAAGTCTCAGACAAACCAATATCAATTTACTGTTGTGTATCACTTCTCTAGACAAAGAAAAGAATTTAAGGTACCTTTAAAAGACAATTGAGGAAAAATTTTTTAAAATTATTGGTAGAGGGCTGAAGATGTAGTTCAGTAGTAGAACGTGGACCGAGCATGCGCAAGGCCCTGAGTTTGATCTCCATCACTGAGAAAGAAAATATTGATAGGGCTGGGAACATGGCTCAGTGGTAGAGCTCTTGCCTTGCATGCACGAGGCCGTGGGCTCCATCCCTAGTACCACACACACACACACACACATAAAAAAAGAAAAAATACTGACACAAGAGAAATAAAAAGAAGCAGGGTAGGTATGCACAATGGAGACAGTATGAAAGTTGTCTTCAGGCATTTAATGACTTATTTCTAACAAGCATAATACAAATCTGACCATGGGCTTCCTGGAGTCATGGTGAAGAGGGGAATCTAATCAGCTGTACAGTTCATGGGGGCCACAGGATTGAAGAAATCAACTCTTCAAAATAATGCCTCATTATTCCTGACCCTACAACCCGAGTGTTATGTCTTCTGGGGATCTACAAAAAGCAAACAGTGTACTAAATAATATATTTCTGCTCACTTATTTTCTACTCACTCAAAAAGCTTAGCCATGGGTTTCATAGAGCTTTTAGTCGCTGCATGTGAAGTTCATGGTGCCATTCCAAAACAAAACGCAGGAAAATTCAATTCTCTGGTTCTCTAATGCTTGGGCTTACTTGGGAGGATGTGGAATAGTATTTCCCGAACTATGTCCAAGGGA
>NW_004955456.1:10491040-10536040 GCF_000276665.1 Chinchilla lanigera
CGCCAAGGCGTGAGTGTGCTGGGCCTCTGGAGCACAGGCCTGTGGAGCTTCCGGGGCTGACACCTCCGCCTCACACACCACACGGCAGCTGGCCTGAGATTTCCCCAAGGCGCTTCTACACAGGATAACGTTTCCCAGCTCCAGTTTGAAGCTGAGAAGTGGAAGTCCAGTTTCCACATCGATTCCCTGAGCAGGAAGCTGAGAATGTGAGAGTGAGTCACCTTTTGTGCGCCAAAGTCTGTTTAAACATTCCCTTATTTACTAGGATAAAAAGTTAGCAAACCACGGGGATTCTGATTTAACTCACAGCCTTCTCTCTTCCATGAAAACAGTCCTACTTGTAGCTTTCCAGGAGTAAAATAAAAAAATTTCACAGGACATTGAAGCTAGGGGCAGCAGTTGCATGGTACAGCCTGACAAGGGGTCTACCCACCCCTATCCTTTGTCCACCTGGCCCTGTGCTGGGCACTCTACCTTCACTTTAATCCTCTCAACAACCTTTGAAGCAGATATTCACTTACCTTACTTTACAGATGAGAAGATCAAGTCTCAACAGTATAATCTGTACAAAGTTATGCTTCTCAGAGTCTTCAATTTCAAGATTACTTGTGGTCATAGCTAACTTCTTCCCTCTCATGTGTGATTGACTTTCTAGCTCAAAGGGTTTGGGTCAATGCAGATAACAATGTTCAACATTGTATTCATGCACTCATCCTACAAATATTTATTGAGCATGTATTCTATGCATACTACTATGCATCATTCTAAAGGACCTACAGAGTAGGAGAATACCAAGGCAGCCAAGAAGTCTGACAGTACAGGATATACTCAAGACATGCGCACACTAGGCTCCGGGGAGGTGGAGAAGGCATAATACAAGGCAAGACAAGACGACAGACTAAGACATATTGTCTAGGGCCTTGAGTGTGCTTGAATCTTAAGTGTGCTTTAATCTTAATTTAATCAAATTACACTTGTTCATAGGTTACAGAGAGGTGGAGAGGTAGAAAACGAAGAGGTGAGATCAGACAGGAGACGGGAAGGCAACAAGAAGTTCGTAGAAAAGGAAAGGAGATGTGAAATAGATCCAATCAAAGGCCATAGCCTTGACAAAGGAACACCAGCTCGCTCCACCTAGCCTTGGAAAACAGAGATGGGAGAAGGGAAAGGAAGCTGTTTTGAAGTTAGAGGAATGCTCAGTGGGAAAGAAGAGGTGCAGGAGAGATGAACCTGGAGAGAAGGGTAGTCAGATGGTGAACGGGTAAAGTTAAGATCGACGCTGTGGTCATTTGCGTGCACCCTGGAGCCCCAGGGATGTTTACGTCTATCATGAAGTTTCCCAGAGCACAAGTTCTTCCATGAGTCCAGCGTGGCATGTCAAACAGCGTCTGGCTTCTAAACAACCGCACACCGGAGATGGGCAAAAGGGGACCCTGGAGAAGGGGCCCTCTGCAAAACAGGCCCATGTGAGCTGGCTGAGAATGAAGACCATCCCCTCCACTTAAGAGTGAGTGAGGTTCTCAAGCTGCGTGAATCTTAGCTCCCCCAGGCCAGGCCTGCTTAATCCACTCGCATTGTCGGAAAACTTAGAAAGGGTGAACTTCCACGTACTGATCCCTGGGCTGAGACCTCCAAACACAATCTGATTTCAGCAAGAAGTGAGCATGGCCAAAATTGTTTTCTGCTCCAAACTGGCAGCTGAGGGTTAGAGACCTCACCCTCCTCAGATTGGAACCATTTCCTTATTTAAACCAAGGTTATTAACACTGATGAAGAGTTTCAACAAGTTTCTTTCGATTTGTTTTGAGAGAGAAAAAAAAGAAAGGCAGAGAGACATGCACCAAAATAACCAGCTTTAACAAATGGCTACTGCTTCAAAAATAGTGCAGGGGCTTAAGATTTTGCCTTTATCTCAGTGGTTGACCTTGCTAATACAGTATGTAGATCTCTTGCCAACTAATCGGCGGACTGTAAAGCACGGCTTCAAGCTGTGGTCAATGATCTGTAACAGGAATGAATGAGAGGGTTTTAGCAGCCAGGATCTGTAGCCTACTATCTGTATCTGACAGCTGTCACCCTCTCTGCAGAGGCCAGGGCCTAGACCTTCATTTAAAAGCAGCATGGCTGATCAGATTACTGGGACAGTGTGTCAAAACTGACTGTGCTGAACTAGGGAGACAGAAAATAAATCTATAAATAGCAGTCTTGCTGCTTCCATGAAGCACTGAAGGGTAACCAATATTGAGCAGCAAATGCAATGTTTGGTCTTTGCAGCCGGTGGGATACAACTGTGGCCAGATTAGAAGTCTTGCTCTATGATATAGTGCAATGGAAAGATCGGCTTTATGGGCAAGAATTTAAAAGAGTTACATTCTTGGCATTGGTAATGGTTGCAGAGCAATAATTGGTTTGAACCAACTTTATGAGCTAACAAGGTTCCCTAGCACTTAATAATGTCCTCAGGGCACGGGGACTCAGCAAGTCACCTTTACCATAATGTGCGGGCTGCCTGTTTCTGACAGTCCACGGGGACTGCTAGTGTTGAAACACAGAGAGTGATAAAATAAGAGGCTCTCCATTTGATATCTATTATAGATGTCAACTGGGTCTTCAACCAGAACAGCTGCACAAAGTACTTGGGGAGAGCGGAGAATCATGAGGGTGAGTTATCTATAGACCATGCTGATAGCACAGCGTAGACACCGGACATCACCGGGTTATAAATGAGCCGGCTGACATTTTATAGTATGTACCACCTCTTCCAAGAACCATTTGTCACTCTTCAAGGTTTCTGCTGATAAAACTGGGATGTCTAAAAATTTGTCAACAGCCACAGAAAATAACCCTGAGGTCACGTCAGGGGGTGAAAAGGAATATGCTTACTTGATGTTCTACAAACACACAGACGGAACACTGGTGCTCAAAGGCGTCTCCGGGTTGCAGAGCTCTTGCCAGTCAGCTTTGGGCTGGCTGCGAAGGATGTCCATGTGAAGACAGTGGGGTCAGGAGCAGTGTGTAATAACTGAGTGGTCAGACACCAGTCCGACTGAGCGAGACCTTGGACCCCAGCACGGCTGCGGAGCCCCTGCAGGACAGACAGGGGTCCTTAGACTGCTCACTCTGCCCCACTCCTCACTAGGGTGGAGAAGATGGGAGTCAGGCAAGTGACCTCCAAGACTGGAGCAGTTGTCCTGGCTCTTTCATGAAAAGTTCAACATAAGTACTAATTTTCAAAAGGAATAAAAGCATCAAGGAAAACATACTAACAATAGCTAAAATTTCCATATGCCAGCCACTCCTCTAAGAACTTAGAAGCCCTGCAGTCCTCACCACCTGATGACATAGCACTCTTTGTTATCCCAATTTTAGAGATTAAACCCAAGACACACAAAGGTCAAGTAAATTGCTCCAGGTCACACTGTAAAAGGAAAAGCCAGTATTCAAATTCAGGCTGGCTGGCTCCACAGCAACTACTTATATTTTTCCTTACTCTAAAAAATAGTACCCCCCAAGAGAATACTATATTAAAGAAGGAACATGTGCAAAGAAAAGATCAAAGTGACTCATTCAGAACTATGTAGGAATCAAAAAACACAGAGGAAGAACGAAAAGACCATTTGTTCTGATGGCTCTCTGACCTGAACAACTTCATTCTGCAAGGTTTAAGCAGCATATACTTCCTAAGCACCTCTACCGCCAGGCACTGTGTTAAACTGGGGGGAGAGGGTTCAAAAATGAAAAGAAGCAGGCTTTGAGAAACCTAGTCTCTGGAACTCTCTCCTGAAGGCCGTCATTTGCGGTGGCCTCTTTAGACATTAGAAAATACCTTCCCCTAAGGAATATAGCCAGGGGTTGGAGTATGCTGAGGGGTGCGGACCTGGAGGAGTACCCACAGCGCTGTTCTCAGGCCAGTGGGAGCAGTTACAGGAAGGGCTTTGAACAAAGATGAGTTGATAAACCTTCAGGCTGACAACGAGGCCTCCCCACGCAATTTGCTGCTGGCCATTTTGGGGCTCCTGCTGGCATTTTATGCTGCCCAGAGAGGAGAATAAGTCCAATTAAAAAGTCACATGTGTTCCCATGGCTTTAAAAATGTCACACTGACTTTCTGTCACTATCTCTTGGAATGCTTGATACTGGAGCTGTGACGGGGTAACCGGAGATCATTAAATGCAACCTCCTTTACTTAATGGATCAGAAAGCAGAGCCCAGAAAGGTTAAGTGGCTTACCCAAGGACAAAGAGCCAGAGAGGGGCAAATCCAGGACAGGACCCCAGGTCTGGGAACTCCCAGTGGAAATACTTTTTACAGTCCTCTGTAGCTGACCATGGAAGGTACACAGTACGATAAAAATCAGTGAATCCAATCAAGTCCAATGTGTGTTTTGAAAAGAGTCAAGAATGAAGAAATAGAGTTTGAAGACCATTCAACATTCATGAGGTGTGCCCATTTGGGGTCACTGGAGACGCTACTCCAGTGCAAAGGTTTTCTTAATAAAGGGTTTCATTGGCCAGCTGGATGGAGACATGCACACACTGATATTTTGCTTCTGGCGATACCTTAAACCCCCAGTTAAGCAAGTATAAAAAACGGCAATGGCCTTGACAGTGCAGCATGGTTTATACATGGCATACACATCTTTGAGGATTTGGAGAAATCTACAAGGGATCCAATGCTTTTCCACCTATTGACATTTACAAAGCAGTTTAAATCATGCATGAGAGGCCTCAGGCACATGCAGTTCACAAAACATAACTCTGAGCTCCCAGGGAATTTAAGCTGACCAACACTCTTTATTAGAACCGACAGTGAAAGACAGCTATTGCGAAATTCGTACCAGAAATGCAATACCAAGATGACAGCCTTAATGCCAGTGGATATATTATGTAGATTACCTGACTCAAATCTTTCTTGTTAAATAAGTTTCATGCAGTTTTTTTTTCCTCAAGAATATCTTTCTGGCTTCACTAGGGGACTATTCCTTAAGTTCCTTGATCATTCATCTGTTTTTCCATATTTTGGACATGCTAACTTAGCACGAATGATCAGATAGAGATATTTAAACAGTGGTAAACAGTTAAGCTTTTAAATGAACTACAGAGCTGAACCACACTTTAAATATTCCAATGTTATTTTTATATAATGTACCAATATTTAATAGTTAAAAAAAACCATTTTCCCAAAGCTGATCCATTCCAGATATGCAATTCCCATGTCATCTAAGATTACACATATATGATATATATTAGTATAATTATAAATTAAATATTATACCTACATGCTTTTACAGGCCAAGAATTTCAAGGAAATAAGGTTCCAGGGAAAGCTGGCTGGGGACAAAAAAAAGAGCAAACATACTTTTCTTCATGAATCTTTAGAGAAATCAAAATCAGTGTGGATGTGTTTCATTCTGCTCTAATATGATACAGAAGGAAGAGGTCAACATGACTAAGACCAGAAAAGGAAGTTGTTGGTAATTTGGCGCTGGTGACAGTTGGCCAACGGCAAATTTGGCAGAAGCTGAATTAGAGAAAAAGTGCCCTTCTTTGGAGGCTTTTTAGTTTCTGAATGGATCAGATTATTAACTTCCTATTGTAGACATTCTAAACTGCCTCAGCCTTATACTGTGTTCAATGTTCTAACTGCTAAATTAAACACAACTACTCGCATGCTTCTATAGTCAGGGTTCACACCACTTGGAATGCACTCGGTGATTATGTGCAGTTTGTCTGCCAGTTCCTTAAACTTGCTCATCTACTATATTCTAACAGCTACCACAGTGGGGTTTGAGAGTCCTTGAACACAAAGCTGTGTGTAGCCTCAGTATATCGCTTGCTATTCTTATATAATTATTAATATTTTTCAAATACACAGGTGTTTCTGTGATTATTAAAATACATGTTCTTTTATTTTTTTTTTGTTTTTTTTTTTTTGTTTGTTTGTTTGTTTGCTTTTTGGTTTTTTTTGGTTTTTCTCCGGTACCAGGAACCGAACTCACGACCTTGCGCTTGCCAGGCAGGCGCTTTTGCTGCTGAGCTAAATCCCCAGCCCCACATGTTCTTTTAAAACCAGAGCTGAATTCAAGTAACCTTTAGTTCCTTATGTATTTTTTTTTTTTTATTATGGACAACTTCCATAAAAGTAGAGAGAATTGAAAACAAAGTCCCATCTATTATTATCCAGCTTCAACCATGATCAACTCACGGCTAATTCCGCTTAATTTCTACCCTACCCATTCCTAATACTCCCACCTATAAAGATAATTTAAGAAACCCAAACACTACATCATTTCATCCATGTATATTTCTATACATGCATTTTTAATTTTTAAAATTACAAAGGATAAAAGTATAGCTATTACTACATAGGGATCTACTTTTAAAATATTTGACAATTATCCTTAGGCTAAAATAAAATAAAATTTAAAAACTAAAGAATGACTTTTTAAGATGCTTCTGTGGATCTCAATCATTTATTCAAGAGCAGAGTGTTCCTAATTTCTTTATAACCACCAGGAGCTAACAAGATGTGTGTAGATGGTATTTAACAAATGTTTTTCAAATGATTTCCTGAATGATATCCACTATGTATGCAAATGCAAATACACTGCATTATTGTAATCAAAGCCCAATAGTGAATACATTAATAGAGTAAGCTTGAAATAAAACCACCGTAATAGGGTTACTGTTAGTGTTAAATAAGAGATATATCGTGTATCCTGTAATCTAAGTGGTAAACATAATTGCATACCCCATAGGCTTTCAAAAGATTATAATACAAATGTGCAGATCCAGTTTTATATGCTGGGTATAAAAACAGGGGTGAATAATCACTTGGGCATCTGAGATCATGTGCAACTCATAGTGACCTGTCAGGCACTGGGCATTGAGAAGACTTAGACAGTGTGACACCCTACAATCATCTAAATAAACTTCCCCCAATATTGTCTTCTCTGCTGCTTATAGTTACATCTTTTAAAAATCACAGCAGTGAATGAATTACATGATTTTAATAGAACTGACAGCTGATGAAATAATGCAAGAAAAATAATCTAACAGTGACCTCAAACAAAGCCACAAAAGACATTAGGCTAATGGAAGCAAAATCACTCTTTACATTGTAATTTTAGCTTTTACTTCATATTAAAATAAAAAGCCAACTTAAACCTTCCTCAGGACATTACATTTTGAAACTAACCACAATACACTTCCAGAAAGGGGGCTTGTTTCACAAAATCCATATGCATTCTGATTTTTTTCAAGGGTGAGCAAGCTTTCTATATCACAGAGTGGTTAAATATAGAAAAAATGCAGCTGTGATGTGAAATAAGTGAAAATCATTGATCTGAAATAGTCTATAACTACCATTTTAAGGGCAGAACACCTGTTCTATGGAGGGAACATACACATGCAGTATGCTTCCTCCTTATAATTATGAGAGTGAATGATGCCCCATACTTTCTCGAATTCCATCTTTCTCGAATTTTCAGTTCTGCAGGGGGCACCGAGACAGTGCATTTGAAAAAAATACCTGGTAGACTCAATCTTATTCCCCATCCTCTAGACGCTGAGCACTTCTCTTCATTTTCTCCCCAAATATGTCAGGAGTGCACAGGGCAAATTTTAATAATATGCAAATAGAAAAATGTCCTAAAGTGAGATCTCATTAGACAGACTAAACCAGTGATGTCTACTAACATATTTTTCTTCTTCTAGTTTTTTTTTCTCCTGTCAAAAGACTGAGCTCGAAAGAGAAACAGTATGTATAATTGGGATCAGTAAGTGCAGGTAGAATTATGAGACAGCTGATAGCATCATACAATTTGTTGATATTCCAAAAATGGCCTCCTTTATTTCAGTATTTATTTGTAAGAGGTTAGTTTCTTCATATTTTGGAGGATGTTCTTTCTGCTAGGGAATATCCATAGATAAATCAGGGAATAAGTATATTCGATCCAGGCTTCAATAACAAAAGCTCCCCAACCTTACCCAGTGGCAAATCATTCTCTGGTTGGTAATGGCAAGTTCATTCTTTCCTAAGGTGGTCATTGCATCTTTACATAGCTGTATTTTTTTTTATATATATTTTAATTCAATGTAAGGAAGCACTGTCTGTCTCCTGGTACTCTCAACTTATTTTTCCTAGCTCTGTCCTCACAGATCCCATAAGGTAAGTCCCATTTCTCTTTCACAAGAAAAGATTTTGAGTACTACATTTCAAGAAGTCATTGTATTCCTCAAATCTCTTCTTCTGCTAAATGTTTACAGTCAGTTCAACAGCTCACATGACATGTCTCAAAAGCATCTCTGTCATCATTCACTCTTTCCCTCGTTCGTCATTCATTCTTCAGGCAAACACCCACACTTACTCCAACTATTCTGCGTAACACATGGCTTGAAGAATATCCTTTTCATTATTTGCTTATTTGTTTATTCATTCAGCAAACACTGAGTGAAGTTTTATCCCTATTAAGTTGTAGGCACTGTCTCGTGTGCTCTAGATACAAAGAAGAAATATGACATCTGTGGTGACAATCCAGTGGCAAGTTAGACATGTAGACATAAAAATTGCGATGGTGCATTGTAAGTGGCATCTCAGAGGTATGTAAATGGAATAGTGGTGACATAAATGAGCAAGTGTTCTGATATCACTTCTAAACGCTCTATAATTGTGTGACCTATTGACACCTACCCCAGTCTATGCCACTGCTCTACTTGGAGTGAGTTTTACTCAGTGGGCACGGTAGTTTGTACTGCTGTAGCAGACACTTAGTTATCTCCCCAGCAGCTTGTCCTCCTCCCCCTCTGTTAATAGAAAACCACAGTTCTGTTCAGCTACAACTGCCAAGTACCTAGAAGATGACCAGGTGGTCTAAACTAATCTCTGTGTGCTAGTGACTGGTTTGTGGTGGCCATGTGACCTGGTACTCTGGCCATTAAGGGGTAAGGAGAACTCTGTTTTAGGATCTCTGGACAAGATTTTCCTTCTAAACAAAGGAAATGTACAATTTAAAAGTACAGATCTGTCCTTTTCCTTTCTTCTTTGGGTGTATGTCATGGAAACACAGTACTTGTAGTGGCAGCAGTCATCTTGTAAGTGTAAAATAAAGCTTCAGGAATAGTCTTATACTTATCCATTCATCCTCCTCTGCACATCTCCTTATGTGAGGGAATTAACTGAGCATTCCTTGTTTTATGGCTACTTTTGGTTAGGTGTTGTGTTACTTGCAGCCCAATGCATCCTGACACAGAGCATTTTCAAGCTGTAGAACAACTTCCTTGGGGATGGATGCAGACAGAGATTAAATTCTTATTTATGAAACAAGAAAGAGGCTAACTGGAGAATTTGGAGAGGAAATCTATGATCTCACAGGCTAAGAGGAAGATTAAATTATTAAGATGATAATGAAGTCCTGCCCTGGTCTGGAATTTTTTTGCTAATCCAGGGCAGTGAAAAAGAATACATTTCACTTTTGCTCATAGCCACAAACTCTTAAAGCTTTCTGGAGTCCAGTATGTCTAAAGTAAAGGGGACCAATATTATGCTTTATATACTAAGAAGTAAAAGGAATGGTTCTAAGTTGGTCTTTTGCTTTTACTTGATTCAGATGTTTTGAAAGATATAATCAAATCTACTAAAACACCACCTATATCTTCACTGTGTGGGGTTATCAAACACTTAGTCTTCAATCACAGTGCAAAATTAGAGGTTAAATAACAATTCCAGGGAAAACCAAAAAACAGGCATGGGGTACGCTTTTCAGGTTAATGCTGGAAGTCTCACTGATTAAAGTATTTATCCTGGACTCCACAAAATATTAGGAAAATAAATTCTTCTGCCTTTGTATATTGGCACCTCCATGCATCTTCCATGAGCTGAAATGTTTTTCATTTACAAAGTGCCAATATTTTTTAAAACTTTTGGTAGGAAGTTTTCTACAAAGCTTTAAGTACGACCTTGTGTGCTCTTAAAACTCCAGTTGCAAAATTTGTTTCCAGCTCAAGTATTTATTCTTCCAGATTCATTCAATTGAGGCACATCAGAGGCACATGGGATATAGTGATGAATAGGACAGATGCTAACCCTGTCCTGCTGGCATTAACATTTCAGTGGAGGAGGCAGGCAACAATTTGTGAATATAAATACATGGCTGTATGTGTGTATACATGCTGGCTAAGTGCTACGAAGGAAAGCAGGAGGAGGAGACATGTGATCTGCCAATAAGAGGTACTGGTGTTAAAATAGTAGTCAGGGGAGGCCTCTTTAAGGAGATGATACAGGAGTGAAAAGAGGGAACACACCCAGTGACCTATGAGGGGACAAAACATTCAGGAGAGGGAAGAGGTCTCTGAGGCGCACATGCGTTCAGCTTGTGGAGGGTAGTTTGAAGGTCAGTGTGAATGGGACAGGGTGGACAGACACAGGGTCAGAGGTGTCACAGGTGGGCAGACCATGGGAGGAAGCTTTGTTCGAAGTGTGATGTGAAGCTAATGGAAGGTTTGAGCATCCCAGACTTCTCAGTTCCTTGACCCCTACGTCTCCATTGCCTTTTGAGCCATAGTTTTGAAACTGAAATCCTTCCCGGTAGTTTCCGGGTGCTGGGTGGACAGAGGGATGGGAGGCAGAGGCGACTGAGGAAACAGCACAGGAAGCCAGGAATGAGGAAGTCTGGGGCTCAGATGCGCTGCCCATGTCAATGCTGAGTCTCAGTGGAGAGGAGGGAGCAAGTCAAGTACTAAAATCTTCAACAAATGGGGGAAAACGGACAAGAAGAGGAGGAAGTGACCACACGGAAAGCCTGGTTTTTAAAGCAGCAAGTTTTAATATGAAGGGAGAACAATCTGTCTATATTGAGGAAGGAGGAAAGAAAGTGAAAGAACAACACAATGACCCTGTCCCTGTCCCTTACTTCTACAAGTGCATTTATATATAGGAACGCATTTTGCTCACAACACATAATTTGCTATAGCAAGGAATGAAGAATATAGAATATTTTAGTCTGGCAATGTAGAAGGTAAATAAAATATATAAACTTTCTATGGTCTTGCCCATAACTACACTTTCACCTCACATATCTAATAATATTCAGGAATGGGTTGATCTACACTTGCGTATTTATCAGGAAATTGAAGCTTATAGATTTATAAAACAAAATAGTTAATGATGATTACAGTTTTTCCTACAAAGGATGACACTGAGCTTATTCTCAGCATCTCTTAATAAGCTGTAGGGTACTATGACGGATCAGAGCCTGAATCTGTTGCCGATGGTGACTGCAGTATGATGCCCCAGGCACTCTAGGGGGTGTCAGTGGTGCATGTGACCTTCACGGAAGGGACCCCCAGAATTGCTAGTCAAGAACTAGAGGGGAGTGAAGAGCTTATAGTCATAACAGATCGGTCTTTTCATACCATGATGACTGCCACTTACCACTAGCAGCACAAATGGTGATTCCTTTGCTCTTTATTTTTATACAGAGCACTAGCTCAGAGGCTGGAAGGCAGGAACCTCCAGACCAGAGAACCCAGATCTGCGCTTTGGGAACAACACATCAGTGCCCAGAACCAGTTGCTGCACAGGCGGCACCCAAGGAGCCCTGACTTCTGACACAGTGAGGTGTCCTCACGCTTCTGGAGGCCAGGGAAGAAGAATACGTGCTCGATTCTTACCCATCAGTAACCAGAGTGCCGCTAAGAGAGAAGGTGGGGCTGTGGCTGTGGCTCAGGGTTAGAGGGCTTGCGTAACATGCTCGAGGGCCTCAGTTCAAGCCCTAGAACTGAGAAGAGGGTTGCGGGGAGAAGGTAGGCACAGCACCCCCATGGCAGCCGTGTGCAGGCCTCTCCCACAGGCAGCTGGGTCAGGTCACACGGGTGCTGTCCTTCACCTATGCCCACTGTTCCTTCCAGATACTCAAGTATCTGCTACAATGAACCTGCTGCAGAGCTTTACTTTGGGTGCTGCCGGCTACTCAGTGACACAGTCCTGCTTTCCTGAGCCTCACACCCTATTGCTCCAGCTCTGGAAGGGCTGCCGGAGGGGGGCCTGCAGTCATCTCGAAGGCGCCGTTCAGCTGGTTGGTGGATGTGCACACACACAAAAGGTGATATTAACAATCAGCATCAGATCTGACTGCTCCCGACAACTCCTGTGATACAGCAACCTCCGGGACTCGAGGACACATCTGTGAGGAGATGTAGTAGCTGCCATCTGCACAAACTGCATTATTTAACTGCGCTGGCACTGATTAACATTTGCTGTAACCTATGGTAATGGGCTCTGGGGCTTTGCATGTCTGCTACACAGTGGCAGCTGATGTCTCCTGCTCCATCCTTAAAACAGGATGCTTTAATTTTTAATGGAGCACATGTTCGATTGGCTATACAAACAGGCTAATCTGCAAAGCATGTGCTCAATAACAAGCCTGGCTACGCCGCCAGAATATCAACACGACTTGGCTGAGCTGGGGAGGAGCGGGTGGGGATCCTGCTCACCTCCACCAGGCCAGGGCTATAGGCTGGGAGTGCCAATCAGCCCAGAGCCAAGGGCTGGCTGTGGCCAGAAGTACTTGTGGCCTCCTCTGGAGACTCCAAGGGTGTGCAGCTTCCAGGTGCCTGCAAGCCCAAGCCAGTGGGGAAAATAACAAAACTGCTTCCGGCAGGTTGGGGCCTCCGGTGGAAAGCCAGATGTGACACTAAAGATGAAGCTCCCCTCTGCTGCACGGGCATGACTAGAATGACACTTACGCGTCAAAGCTAACAGACTTACACACGCCCTGCCCTCTGCTCAAGGGGGAGGACTGAAAGACAAATAAGGCGGAGGCCTTGATATCATCAAACTCATGGCAATAGCCATACCAGTAAGAGAGGTGCCATATTAGATACGGGCACAAAATTCTGTGGGAGCCCAGAGGAGGAGGTCAGAAGGGAGAAGACGTGGAAGGTGGGTTTTGAAGAATGGGCAGAGCAGGAGTTCAGTAACAGCACTTAAGATGACAGCAGTTATAAAGCAACATGGTGTGTGTAGAATGCTAAGGACTTAAGTGTACTAGAAACGAGCTTGAGATAACTACATGAAGTTATCTGCTAAGAAGTTCAAAATTTGGGTCCAGAGCTTAAGGGAAATTAAAGGCTAGAGAGAGACATGAACGGTCACTGGCATGTAGGTAATGTTGACACATGGAAACTCAGAGATACTGATATTTAACTTGAGGGATGGTTATAAGAAGAGCCCCAAGGGGAGGCTGAAAAGGATAAGGAAAGGGGAATTTTCTTGGAGCAGTCCAATAATTAAAGCTTGAAAGGCTTTATCATAGGCATCACCAGCCTGCAAGTATAACCCTGTCTTTAATAGTACAAACTGCTTTCACATACGTGATTTCCTAACAACCCTAAGAGAGAGGCAAGTCACTACCACGTTTCCTAGATGAGGCAACCTGGGGAGAGAGGGTTAGAAGACTACCCCAGCTACAGTTACAGCCACAAGGCCCTGCGGGAGCTGGGCCTTGAAGCCCCAATCTGTCCACTCTTAGCTCCAGAAGACCCTCTGCAGAGAACGGCTCCCAAGGCAAAGACCTGATACCGTCTCTTCTCTGGGGTAGTGAAAAGTGAGCTGAGCATACCCACAGCTTTCAGTTTGCAATTAAAACTGACCCGCTGAGTTGGGAGCATAGCTGAATGGTAGAGCACCTGCCTAGCATGCGCAAGGCCTAGGGTTTGATCCCCGTACTCCGCTTCCAAGACCTATGAACAAAAACAACACATGGAACTTTAGTTTACTGCTGTTTCTCCAACTCACTTGTTCATGGAATCCTTTCTAAAAGTTACACTTTTTTAACATTCTTGACAATTAAGGATATGCTGCTGCAGTGAACCCACAGGGAGCCTTCTCCTGTGGGGTCATGGTTTGAGTGGTTTGTGACTCAAGTTGCTGTTCTAAAAACACACTTTCAAACTGCTGTCCTTCACCTATGCCCACTATTCCTTCCAGATACTCAAGTATCTGCTGCAATGAATCTGCTTGTCTGTTCATGGTTTTCTCTCCATTAGGTAAGGTATTCTGTATTCACAGATTTTACCTGGTGCAGTACAGAAAACCAGCTAGTATTTGCTGAATGAAACTGAAAAGTTCTACAGTGAGGGAATAGAGCTAAGTCCATTGACATGGGCTCAGGGCTTCAACTCAAGTCTCGTTGGCACACTGCTCTCATGTGGGAGGCCAACTGCCCATTGTGACAGCTGATGGCTCTCTATTTGGGCTGCCACTGGGGGACCTGGGGTCAGATCTTTGGGTGGGCAGGCTGCTTTATCAGCCACACACCCCTGGCTCTGGCACAGCTGCTCAGCCTCTGTAGTCCCTGCTGTACACTGGTTGCTGAGAATCTTATACCAGGACCTGTTTTGGTAAGAGAAAGTCAGAGATACAAGAGGGAACTCCAAGGAGAAGTCTAAATATCCAGCGACAAACAGCGCTCCTTGAGGACATCCGGTTCGTCGGCATGCACATGTCTTCCCTGGATGACAGCAGGTTTGGGGACTGGGTGGGGTCGGGAGTTGTTCATGAAGGCCACAGTGGTTGCAACCTACTGGAAGAAAAGTCTGCTCTAGGTGGCGCACAGCAGGCTGTTAAGGCACTGGTAGCACTGAGATCCTTATGCTTGGGGGTGAGAACACGGGTGTTGTAGTTATTATAACTGTAAATGTATGGATACATGTTGCATCTTCTTTTGTACGTGCTAGATTTCATAACAAAACTTTATAATATGCCAAAGGCAGTGTCCCAGACATGGGGTAAACAGTCAAAAGGCATTTTCACGGTATATCTCAATAGAATTTTAAACAATTCCTTTAAAAAATCAGTAGTTTAGGGGCTGGGGATTTAGCTCAGCGGCAAAGCGCCTGCCTGGCAAGCACAAAGTCGTGAGTTCGGTTTCCGGTACCAGAGAAAAACCAAAAAAAAAAAACCAAAACAAAACAAAACAAAAACATCAGTAGTTTACAAGTATTTAGCTACCTGGTCTGTCATAGCTCACGTCCCCCTATTTAAAATAGTTACTAAAGTTACTTCTGTAGTTACCAAAGCTGCCCAAATCTCCTTCTGGTTTTCACTCCATCTACCTCATAAGGACAAATAGACACATTCTGTCCGCAAGGGTAGAGTTGGTATTTGTTCAGTTGCCTGATTGAGGTCCTGTGTGTCATGACCACAGCACAGAAAACACTGCCCAAAGAAGGCAAAGAGGCCACTCAGTCCAGCCCCATGGTGCCTCCACCACCTGCTCTTGCCTTTCCAAATGCCTGCTTCACTTTCCCCCTGGAAGTTGTGCCCTGGTAAGAGGTGTTCCATTTTCTTATAAGCTTTCTAAGAAACCACAGGACATGAAAAACAACAGGCTAGCTTGGCTAGGCTGTGTTTATACCATTATGCACAAAGAAAGAAGACCCAAGTGGAGGCTGGAGGATTAGACAGAACACACACCCTAAAATCTACCCAGCGACAGACTTTTATGAGTTTTACTGCTTATGGTCCCTGCTGACAAGTCCATTTCCCCACAACTGCTGGAAAAAAAAAGGATGTCAGAGGAGATATGCTCATTTATCAGAGGAGCCCACTGGAGTCCAGAGAAAAGTCATCTGCTCCAGGCCTTCTGCCTACTTATGACAGCCCAGACTAGAACTGCAGTCTTTTGAGTGCTGGGTGAGATTTATGTTTTCCTGATACACTATGCTACATCTACTGCCACTACGCCACTTGATCATTCAGAGGGTCAACGTGACTGTGAGGGAAGTATTTGTTCTAGAAAATTCAGAAGTGTCTCCCTTATGGGTACTATAGGTTGCTTTGCCAATATGGCGAAAACTACTTCATCCACGTCCTATTGCTCTGGGAAGCTCCCGGGCTTGTCACTGTGTTCTGTGATGGGGGGTTTGGGCCATGAGGCACTTTAATTAGTCTGTCTGGAAAAATGAAACTGATCAAATTAAATATTAATCACATATAAATGTGGAACTAAGTCAGTAGGGGAATCATCAGGCAGGAAGGGCCACTTTTAAATGCAGATTTTTTTTTTTTACAAAAATTTTCAAAGGCATCTTTTCCTTCTGTCTGTCCCCTGCCAAGTAAATTTATTTCAAAGCAAAACAAAGCTTCTATTTTCCAAGTACAACAACGATGTTTAACCAGAAGTTTCCTTTGCTGAAAAATTGAATGGAAAATTCAGTTCCTTAAATCTTTCTAAATCTTTGCCTCTGATTGGGTTCATTAATAAACATGCTGATTTTGTTACAGGGAGAGACATATGGTATAATCCGCTAACAGGAAGAAGTATTTTGCATTTTATTGTAGAAAACAAACATGCAAACAGGTTCTCACAGATGGTTTTCTTAGCTTCTGGGAGGGAAAAGAGCTTAATAATGCTTGAAACTAGTTTTTCTCTTTAACAACAACAACAACAAAAACCCTTGCACATCTCTTGTGGAACTGCTTATAAATTAGATTAAGTTCCACTCCAAGGTTTTAGCAATTTAGAATTCACTTTTTCTAAAACCTCCCTCCTCTCTTTTTCTCTCTCCTCTACTTCCTCCTCTTTCTTCCCTTTTCCCAGAAAAAATAATTTCCTCAGAGTGGCAGAGATGACTTAGCAATGCTTTGCATAGCCATTATTATAAGGGTAAGGTTTGCTTTCAAATACATTTTCCAGATAATTGATGCTCACCCTTGAAAGCTTATTAAAATTGGCATTGGTGATGGCTTTCCTTTTAAATAGGCTTTATGATTTTTGAACAGTTCTACGTACACTGAGAACAGAGAAAACAATAGTGTTTCTTTATATGTCATGCCCTATTATTAATATCCTCTACAGTGTGGCCCATATAATTAATGAGCCAGTGCTGATACAATATTACTAACTGAAGTCCATATTTTATTCAGATTTTCTTTCTTTCTTTTTTTTTTTTCCTTCTGTTTGAGGACCTATCCCGGATGCTATATTATACTTAGTTGTCATGTCTTGGCAGTTTCTCCAAATTTTCTTAGTTTTGATTCCCTGGACATTTTTTAGGAAGACTGGTCTATTTTGTAGGAGGCCTCATGACTGGAAATTTGTCTGAGTTTTTTCTCCTGACGAGCCTGGGATTACCGTTTTTCAGAGGAGGAGGGGCACGGAGATACAGTGCTATTGCATCGCATCACACAGAAGATGTGCTCTGTGAGCGTGACTTCCGGCTGAGACAGTGACTGTGCTCACCGGGCTACACAGCGTTCCTCAGGCGTCTCCACTGTGAACTGACCCCTCCCCTTCCACACTGTGCTCTTCGGAAAGGAGTCACGATGTGCAGCCACTCCAAGGCGTGGGCAGTTATGCCCCATCCTGTTTCTATTTCCTTCCCTTCTCTTCCCTTTCCTTTCATTCTCTTCCCTTTCCTTTCCTCCTTTTATGTTTTGTGCAGTAGTAGGCATTCAACCCCGGGCCATCACATCGACCTTCATCCCAGCCCTCCTCATTTTGAATTTTGAGACAGGGTTTTGCTAAGTTGCCTAGGCTGGACTCAAACTCACAGTTCTTCTGCCTCAGCCTCCCAGGGTGCTGTGATTACAGGTGAGTGCCACCACACTTGACTATTCTCCCCCTTCTTGGGGGTGTGGTATCTCTATAAAATATTTGGAATTCTGCATGGAGACTTCTCCTGCATGTACTAATTAATTTATATCAGTATGGTACCCATGAATGTTCATCCTATATTTTGAGTTATAACCCAATACTACAGTGGTGCCTCGGTTCATGAACTGAATTCTTTCTGAGGCACCACTGTATTTTATTGGTTTTGTTAAAACTGTCCAGATGTGGCCCCCCAGGAGCTTTATGTTGTCTGCTGAGTTCCTCCAACACACGCCCATCAATGTCCCTACTTCCGGACACTATAAGGTAGTCCAGATTCATCTTGTATATCCCCTGCCTAATCCTAGAGTCAGCCATTTTTTCAAGAGCCTTGCCTCCTTGTATTAGATAATGGCATTAGAAGCCAAGATCTGGGTGAAGGAGCGCTTGTTGATACCTAGGTTCCTTTCTATTAGAATTCACCTGACAGATCACAGAGATACTGTGTGCATACTTATACACTTCTATATGCAGATCTATAAATATATCTCTGTGTAACCACTTGTTGCTGTATTGGGGTCTACCGAAGTCCCCAGCTCCGATCTATTACCACATGGGTCAGTCTAATCCCCTTTCTTGTTAAATTCCCACTCGAATGGTGAGAAACATGTCTAGGTGATGGGTGTCATTTTGTTACTTTTTCTAATATTCTTTGATGAGAATCTTTTAAAAAACTAAAGTGTCAAAGTATTCATTCTGCAGTGAATGGGATTTAATTTTTGTGAGGCGACTGAGTCATCACTAAGAATCACTCTTCAGCAGAGTTATTAATTTAAAGCTCAGAATCCAAGATACCCCGAAGGACAAGAACAAAATGGATTGAGGCTAAGAGCAGTCACCTCGT
This sequence comes from Chinchilla lanigera, assembly GCF_000276665.1. Taxonomy (NCBI): domain Eukaryota; kingdom Metazoa; phylum Chordata; class Mammalia; order Rodentia; family Chinchillidae; genus Chinchilla; species Chinchilla lanigera. The sequence goes on from NW_004955456.1 coordinate 10,509,538, forward strand.
TTTCCCTTTGACTCAGTGAGGCTCATTTGGAATTGGGAAAGTTGTCCACTTTGCTTCGTCATCTATACCATGAAGATAAACATGGAACTTTTACATTCGAATATTAGGTAATTGTAATTCTAAAATTCTTTAACAGGCAAGAAAAAAAAATTCATATGGGTAAGGAAGAAATAAAACCATCTCTGTTCAGAGCACAATAATCTCAAGGAATCCACAAACCAGCTACTAAAACTAGTAATGGCCAGTCATAAGATATAAGATCAAAATGTGAAAATCTGTCATACTACTACATTCAAACAATGAACAACCTGAGAAAAAAGCTGTTATAATTGGAATCTGAAATGTTCCCTAAAATGTCATTTACAGAAGTGATTCAAATGCACTGTTCAGAGGTGACTGGATCACGGGGCTTGAACCCGATCAGTGGATTAACCCCCTGATAGATTTGTCCACTGATGCACTACTGCAAGGTGGGTGAAATTTGTGGGGCCTAGAGGCAGGAGTAGGTCTTGGAGGCAGTCTCTTGGGGGGCCTATATTTTGTCCCCAGGGCCTCTCTCTCTCTCTAGTTCCCAGTCACCACGAGGTGAGCAGCTCTGCTCCATCATGTCCTTTCTGCCCCAATGCTCTGCCTCACCACTGGCCCAGAAGCAAAAGAGCCCAGCGACCAGAGCACGAAACCTCTGTAACCACGAGCCAAAGAACATCTTTCCTCCTTTAAGTTGTTCTTCTCCGGTATTTTGTCACAGCAACAAAAGCTCTGTGAGACTTTCTTGTATGTTTAGGCAAAGAATTCCTAAATACAAAAACAAAAATATGACTCATAAAATGAAAAAACAACTGCTAAACAGGACTTGCCAAAACAGAAAACTTCTGTGCCTCCAAAGACATCCCTGTGAATGTGAGAAGCTGAGCCACTGAGTATATAAATCATTTGCAAATCATATATTGAAGGGTTTATATTTAAAACATATAAAGAACACTTAGAATTCTATTATAAGAAGACAGCACACTTAAAAATGGACAAAAGATTTTGATATTATTTTATCAAAGAAAATACACAAATGGCTAATGAAATATGCTTGACATCATTAGAACTTAGGGAAATATAAATTAAAACCACAGTGAGATACCAGTTTACATCCAGTAGAATGTGATTATAAAAAAGCCCAACAATAACAAATGTTAGTAATGATACAGAGAAATAAGAATCTCTATACATTACTGGGAAAATGTAAAACAGTACAGCAGAGTTTGGCAGGATCTTCAACATAGGTTAAATAGGAATGTATTGTATGACCCAACAATTTCATTCCTAGGCACCTACCAATAGCAATGAAAATATATGTCTACTCAAAGATTTATACGTGAATGCTTGTAGCAGCACTGCTAACAGCAAAAAAAGAGGAAACAGTTCACATATCCACCATCTGATAAACAGATAAACTAAATATGGTATATTCACACAAAGGAATACTACTGAGCAAGAAAAAAGAAACAGCCACTGATACAGAGAGGACCTTAAAATATAATGTTCAATAAGAGAAGCCAGAGACAAAAGATTACATATAGTATGATTTCATCAATATAAAATGTCTACAAAAGGCAAATCTATAGAGACAGAAAATAGATTAGTGGTTGTTTTAGCCTAAGGGTGATAATACCAATTGACTACAGAAGTGCATGAGGGATTTCACTGGAATGATGAAAATGTTCTAAAACTAAATTGTGGTGACGGTCACACAACCCCATAAAGTTATTGAAAATCACTGAGTGATACTTACGGTAAGGAAATTATATTTAAAGCAAGCTGGTGAGTGATATTTCCAGTACAATCCAATTTTAAAAAATCAAAACAAACCCCAATCTAAATTTGAGTGGCACAGTATTCATACTAGCAGGCAATGTTCACATAAAAAGGCTTTAGACGTTTCATTTTGTACGTGGCTCTGTGCAGATGTTCTTGAATAATTTTTATAAAATGTTCATTTTGTTAAAATTTTTAAAGTTAATTCTATACCACTCAATGTTTTCTCTGATTCTATACCTAGGTTTTAATTTTGGTCAATATCTTCAGCAGATGATATTCTTCACCACATATACTCCGGCACGGTGAGATTATGACCCAAAACCCTGGACATCCCTCGCTATCTCTTTTAAAAAACTGTATGTTACGGAAAATTTACGACAAACATAAAAGCAGGCGAGAGGATCTAACGTATTTCCATGTAACTATGTCCAAATTTCAACAGCTACCAGCTCCTGCTTGCTAATCCTGCTTCGTCTCTGCTTCTCCCACCTCTCCCAGGCCCTTAGATTAAAGCTGGAAAGGACTGAGACGCTCACCGTGCTGAGCTGCTGAGCTGCTGAGCTGCCGAGACCTATGGGCCAGAAGAGGCAAATGTTAATCGCCAGAGAATGATCTCTAGCCTCCAGATAGTATCTGCTTCTCATAGGAAAGGCCTGGCTGAGACGGAAAGAGAGGAAGTCCACTGCTAACAAGGGAGGTCAAGAAAGACTTTGTCACCCACACGGGGGTGTGCCTGGTCAAACACGAATGGGCAGTTTTCTAGGAATAATCTGCTCATCCACAGAAGGTGAATAAGGTTAATCTTTTCAACGGATTGGGGTTTCATTTAGAGACCAAAGGGTCTCCTGGTGCCCTGGAGGAAGTAATCACTTTACCCGCCCGAGCAGCTTATGCTTCAGGGCAGTTATTCCTCTTACACACTCAGTGAACTTGAACAGTAAGAGAAGGTCCCTCCAAAAAAGCAGGATAAGTAAATCCTGGAGGGTCCTCTGTTCTCCAGTCATGCCCCAGCCCCGGCCCTCAACATCACTACATAAAAAATCCAAGGCAGAGCTTAGGGAATAGCCCTCAGATTTCCACCTTCTGACCGTGCTCTGGCAAAGTACGGAGCAGGTCCAGCTGGGTCCCTTTAGCATTATGCCTGGCCTTTCCCTTTGGCCTTTAAATTTAGTCTCCTCAGTACTGTTTCCTGAACTGTTGTCTTGGGTGAAACCGCTAGAATGAAGCCACCAAAGAAGCGACATTTCTGGTCTCCCCATAGCTAGTTTCTTGAGGTACTAGATAAGGTCACTTATATCCCAGCTTTACGGGGAGAAGAGTCCCGTGACACACAAGCCCCAGACTCTGGCTAGTTCTCAGTCCTTTCAGTATACAACATGCCTGGAAACCAGCTTCAGAATCCCAGACCAGGGAAATAAGCCATCTCTCTCTGAGGGAGGTGCTGACAGAGTCCCCTAGCGCAGCCTGAAGCCATCCAGACCTTGAGGGAAACTGCTAAAGCCTCCAACTGAAATCACTTTATCACATGGAAACCCCAGCTCTGAAATGAAAGTCAGCCCAGCATGCTGGTGGTCAAAGGGGAAAATAAGTATTATTACAATTTTTTAAAACTCCTAACTGCAGGCCTGACTTCCTATGTGACTTCCAGAAAGACACCTAAGCCTCTGTGGTTGCAGCCTGACCAGGTATGTTACCCCTCTGCCAGAGGCCTTAATGAAAGTCAGGAAGGAGCAGTGAGTTGGGAGGGGATTTGTCCTGGAGGGCTGCGGCTGGTCACTGGAACCCAGTGCGTCGTTTTGGTCTAACTACTGGCAATGAACCAACCTCTCTGCGTGAATCTCGGCGTCAAACGGATGTGTCAGGCTTTCACTTTTGTATTTTGGCAGCAAACCTCCTTTAGGTAGTTATTAACTTTTAAATATAAAATCCAGGCACCAAATCCTAAAGTAGAAAAGACATACATAATTTGGGTTAATTAAAATGCCTCCAAGTGAACAGGTGACAGATGTCAAGCCTCCTGGCACCCGGAAGAAAGGCACTGCGACAGACTATTAGGATTCCTGTGTTAATCAGGTAATAGTAACTTGGGTAATTAGCAAATCACACCAAATCTTGTTTAAGTCCCAAATCTCATTTAGAGCCTTTTGGAGAAACCGTTTAAATACAAAGGACACACTCTCTTACTGACAGAAGATGCCTGCTTACCGGGACAGATATCCCAGCTTCCCTGCCTCTATTAAATCCATTTTAATTATGAAGTCTCAAGGTCTAATTCACCAAAGACTGAAAGAAAGACTACTTGTCACTCTGCTCTTGCTAAGAATCAAGGAGCCCTAGACTCTGGAGTTCTCATAGACTTCAAGGACTCAACAAGTCCCAGACCAGAAGAATGGCAATGGTCTTTGTCACTGGTCTACACAGAACTCCCACAGCTGTTAGGAAAACTCCTTCCTTTGCTGTTTTTAATGCACATGGACGAGTTAGACAATTAACATTGCTCCATAGGAGCAGGCCTTTGGTTACCAAGCCTGGGAGCAATCAAAAGGCACTCCTGGGCCTGGCATACCATGCATCCCCCCAACATGTCAATCAGTGGTAGGCATGCTCAGGCTGTGGCAGCAACTTTAGTTTGTGCTTCGGAATTCCTTCCTTCCTCGAGCATGTTATCTGAATCCATTTTATAGAGTTCTTTCTGATGCTCCTCCCCATTCAGATCTAAAGTACATCTAAACACAACTGAATTCCCATCCTGTCATCCTGCTCAGAATAGTTCATCCTGGGCTTGTTTTTACAAGGCAGTCGGCTTAACCTAGGGACTGTTGGGTGTCACCTATCCATGTTCAGCTAGAAGTATCAGGGAAACGGTCCAAAGGTTGATGGCACTGCCGCAGGGTCCAGTTGTCTCATCTCTTCAGTAGCTGGAACTTAATCTATCCTCCTCCTCCCTCCTATTTTTATTTTCTTACTCAATCACCTAGCCAGCATTCTGGAGAGGGGAGAGGTCAGGGCATTGATATCATCTTGATACATGAAGGAGGGGAGAGAAACCTGAAGTCATCTTAGGGCACCAGAATCTGAACGCCTAGATTTAGGGCCAGCTGGGTGGGTTTGGTCAAGTCTCTTCCTTCTATTCTTTGAGCTCTTTCTGCTCAATGGGAGCAAGAATATTTCTCCCACTGATTTCACAGGGACAGTGTGAGAAACAAAGCAGAGAATGAATGGCAGACAGCCCTGTTCACCATCGGCATCAAATAAGCTATTTACTGGTAAGGCTGCTAAAGAGACGAAATGCCTGGTAGCCAGCCTGGTAGTGCCTGGAAACCGAGCACCTCAATTTCCATGCTCCAAGGGGCGGCCACTTGGCTGGCTTGCTGGCTCCTGTACTGGACTACAGGGACTGATCAGCCACACTTCAAACAACCAACCAAACCAACCGAGCAACCAAGCAACCAACCAACTTGTGCAGTGGTTGCTCTTGGAAGATGGGCTTACAGGAGAGCAGAGTGTCGAGAAGGAAAGACCTCTGCAAGAAGTTTTAATACTTAGCTTTTAGATACCACGTTTCCACAAATCTGCTGTTGGTCGATGACTTGGAAGATAAAACTGATTGCCAATAAAAGAACTGGTGAACCTTTAGGAAGTGAAATGTGGGATATAGAGAATAAGCCATAAGGGCAAGACCTCTTTTTTTTTTTCACAATATGAGATTGATAAACACGGGCAAGGATACAGACAGATCGGTATTCAGTGAGATATAAATGAGCTTTCATATGCAATTCAGGTGGTCAAGACAGAGAAATGTGCTTGGGACAAAAATGCAATTAGGTGAGTTCATCAATGTTTGATGTGCCCAAAGGGAGAAAATGAAGGTCTCTGGTGGTAATTCTCCCACCCCATTAGGTTCCACATTTGTATCAGTGACTGACAAAGATCAGGAGTATTAGCTGATGACACATTGCTACAGACACAATACTTTCTGTCACCTTTCAAACTTTGCTATGTAGTTTTCCTACCTGGACCGTTCATCCCTAGCTCTTTCTTTGGTCAATTTCTACTCATCAATGTCACAATTTCCAGAAAGCCTGTATCCATTAAACATCTTTCTCTATGTCCCTCTCATGCACTGTCACCTTGAACTGGGACTTTTGTAGCTGGCTGTCCGTCTCTAGTGTATCCCGAGGCTCTGCACAGGGTCTGGCACATAGCAGTTGAATAGAATGGGCCTAAATGAAGTTGGAAATGGTAGCATATTGACTCATAAAATACAGATCCAAAACATCTTTGCAGACTAAGCGAATGGCCATGTTCCTCTTTATCTTAATAAGATGACCTTTAACTGGAAATAAATGTAGTTCACACATAGGTGCAGTAATGACTAACACACACATACAGATAGAACAGGTAAACTGAACACTGACATATAGAAGAAAGACTCAAAGTAAGCCTGTAACAAACAAATGTTCCTGATAAGGCTGCTGGAAAAGCCAATTCCAATAAAAGGTGGCAAGGGTCTCCATCAGCAGTGGTGACGGTCTCTTACCCCATTCTGGGTAAGTCAGACCTCACAAATAACAAACCTGAGCATGTCTAGAAGAAAGCAACTGGAATGATGTGGGGCTGGGAAACCACACAGTATGAGAATGCCTGAAAGAACTGAGGCAAGCCGAGGGGAACCAGCGTGCTTAGGAGTATGTACCTGCTGTCAAACGTCCAGAGGGACAACATCAAGGAGACTGAATTTCGTTTGTATGGTTCTGGGAGGGGAAGAACCAAGGGGAGAAAGCAGCAGAAGCAGAATTCATAAGGGGTGGCTTCAGTGTAGTTGGCCAGGACGAAGTTTCCAAGAACAGGTGCAGGCAGAGGTCGGGTCAGTCTCTCCCTGGAGAGACAAGACACTTACAAAGGCAGAGGCTGAGTGTTAATCAGCCCTGACATTCTATCATGCTGACGAAGTCACTCCCACCTCTGCACTTTACCTCTCTCACAGTCAAAGGGAGAGACCGGCAGTCCTGCCGTGGCCAGGGCTGTGCAGGGAGAGGTTCGGTGGTGTTTTCACGTGAGAGCTGTCTGCCTCCTCAGAGCAGGCGGGCAGTGCTCCCACAGGGCACCAGTGGCAGGATGCGAGCCCCACAGTACACACACGGAGCAACATCTGGCTCCTCCCAAATGGATACCAGAGTGATGGGAAGCCAGGGGAGGAGCGATCAAATGGAAGCTGATCTTCAGCTTCTCCCGCGAGGACTCGCTGCTCCCGCACAAAGACACCTACCTGGGCAGGCAGAGAGGCTGTCAGCGACACCCAGAAAGAACTGCCTGCTTCGCTTGCCAGGGGCTGCAGTGGAGGGCCTGTTTCTTCAGTGGGACTCAGTTCTTGGCACTGCTTGGTGACAGCAAAGAGAACTGCCCAGCAGGTTTCTGTCTACCTGCGAGGGGGCTACCTGCCCTTACCAAACACACAAGACACTAGTAGACAATAATCACAACAATTCAAACAGCAAATAAGCCCACCACCCAAGAAGAACTGTGAGGCAGTTTATTTTCCACTTTGTTAGGCTGCTGGAGGTAGAGGAGCAAGTAGAAGGCAGGACGCCAGGAGCTCTTTTTCTCGGAGGCAGTGGTCCAAGCAAAATGAAGAAAAATGAGACTGGGGATGGGGGAAGGAAAGAAAGAAATCCTCAACACCATGAACAGCTAATGGCTGGAAAACAAGGGGAGGAGTAGGGCTCGATGGTTGGAAATGGGGCTTCATTGGAGGCTGAGGGAATGACCTACATAGACTTGCAGAGAGGAGGCCCGTCCCCGTGCCAGCCCCCCACAAGGACGGGCAGACAGTGCTGGTTTTGTTGGCAGATTTTTTTCATTTGGTGGGGTGCTTTCTTCCCGCACAGCAGGCACCAGAGTGAAAGCTGACAAGCACTGGCAGAATTTTAAAAATTGCTGCCACTCTCCCACAGACGTCCATTATGTCTCCAGAGCCTTACGATTCGCAGCATAAAAGCATAATCAAGAGAAATCATGGTTCAGCTCAGTCAGGGATGGGCAGAATAGTCCATTTAACTTTATGTTAAAAAAAGGAAAATAATTGGACCAAAATTTGTTTGAAATGGGAGTAGGAAATGGCTTGTTTTCAATCTATTTCAAATGAAAAACCTCCATTAAATCCTCATTGGAAACTATTTAGTTTGGAAACAAGTTTAGTATTCCATAGGCAATGTACATTAAAAGTTGCCGCGCAGCACAATCTGCGGAAGAACTATCCAACAACTCGATGACCTACTTCTCCAGGGCTTTTGAGAGAGGCCCTGGCTGGGCTCGGGCAGTTCACGGCCTGGCTGGGCTCGGGCAGTTCACGGCCTGGCTGCTGGCTTCGCAGCTAAATCTGCAAGACCAAACTGGCTGGAGGAAAGGAAGTCTTTCAAGTTGACAGAAAACCCCAAACTACCTCTGCCGGCAAACAAAAACATGGCTGCTGAGACCAAAGAGAAACTGGAGAAGGTAGGGAGTGAGTCACCTAGAAGGAAATGAAGCCATGTGGGATTTGGTGCCACAGACCAGAGCCAGCAGTGTCCCCACCCCATGGCCTGGGGGGCTTAGAATGATACAACTCAGGGAGTGCCTACCTTTATCAGATGCATAGATTCCTCTGATAGCATCCCCAGAGGCAGGAGCCTGAGGAACAGGCTAGCTCAGAGCTCCGCTTACCCTGTATCCTTTGCTGCTTTAAGTAGCAAGACTTCTGTGACCTCTTTGGAAGAACAGAAGTCCCCGTGTCCCCATGCCAGGGCTGTCCCATGTCCTTACAGACATCTGAGGATCCTTGGTCTCCTATTTTGCCCAGCAATCTTAGGTTTCTCAAATTTTTGGAATATTTACATTCTTCTCTCCCTTCATCTTTTGCTCCCTTTTCTTTAATTCCCTGTCTGCTTTCAGTTCCTCTTTTCATTTAACCTTTACAGTCGCCTGAAAGTGAGAAAATGATTCTCAGATGCCACCATGTGATTTCTGCTCAGGAGCGCTGGGTTACCCTCCCTACACCAAATGCTGCTTCTCTCTTAAGCATGAGGTAAAGCCCTGTGCCGCAGAATCCCCTCACTGCAGCCACACGGGCACGGTTTGCTTCAGTCTCTCAGTTCGTTGAGTACAATGGAGAGAGCTGCTTGCTGGAAAGTCTTAATTTCATTGAAAAGCATGGTTTAACTTTAATAGAGTTTGCATATAACATAAATCAACTCAGGAAAGGAAGCTCTCTTCTCCCCGATTGTCTCACATATTTCAGCAGTGTGTAAAAACAGCCTACCATTATTAATTTTAAGAAAACAATTTGGAAAGACTACAATTTTGATTAAATAGGAGCAACAAAAATAAGATGCTGTAGTACTTGGGAGTGAATGGATGTAGCTACAAAGATCTTGGTTATAGACAGTCATATGTTTCTGTTTTGCTTTGCATCAAGTTTATGGAAGACTGACTATGCAAGCCTCATGTTGAGTAGTGGTGGCCAAGAGGAGGGTCGGGGGGACACATGGTTTGTCCTTGCTCTCCAAGTTGACTGGGCATGAGCACTAAACACATAATAACCGAAGGAGGGTGAAATCATGAATGTTTCAGCAGCTTTAAGGTATCACACTGGGACAAGGGACATGAAGCGTGGCAGAGATCTGAAGACCGGAGGCTAGAGGGTTGGACATGCATTGAATGCACTACAGTTATAAAGACTTTCCACCTTGTTCTTAATTTCTATTGTCTTACTAAAACACCCTGGGTTTCTAGCACATCATCAACAGTAGGAGCACCAGATCACTGAGTTTAATTTCTGAGAGGAGTTCTCTACCAAGACGTGTGTGCATCCTGTGTATTTGTGGTTGAAGCTCAAGGAGGAAGACCACGGAGTCCATCTCTCCTTTACCAAGGTCAGGCTACGTGGGCTGTCACGTGTCATACAGGTCTACAATAGGGCAAAGGTGAATCTACAACACTGAATTTCACTTTGTGCCTCTTCCAGTGGTGCCTTTTGGCTCTTAACTACTTCTAAAGGGAATAGAAGAGTTATAACTTCTTGAATCTAGAGTAGGAGTAGGAAATATTGCTTTGTGACAGTTTCAACCTTGGGACCATTTTGTTTACATATCCTCCTAGGAAACCAATCTGTTGTGCCTCCCAGCCTCCTTGTTGAGTAGGGAGGTAATAACACTCTGAGACTGTTTCACTGACAGAGGACTGAAGCAGAGGACAGAAGCTAGGAGAGATCAACTAATGGTTCCCAGATCACTGTTGGCCTCTGATCATGTAAGAGGAGAAAAACTATTCAGGAAATCTTCAACTTCAATGTACAGTACAAGGCTGCTCCTTATCTTAATGTTGCATATCTTTTGAGTTTGGTGTTAACAACAAAAATGTAAGAGGCAGTCTCTGCTGCTCCGTGTCACACCCTCAGTCCCGCGTTGCATAATGATTCCATTTAATCTTGCCGCCAATCCTATAAGGTAGATATTAGTATAATCATCCCTGTTTTACAATGATGGACATGAGGCAGAGAGGTTATGTGACCTTGCCAAGGTCACACAGCATATAAGTCAATGGAATCATCATACTTTGTTTGACCCCATCATTTTCAACCACTACACTATTACACTTTGTTTTATAAAATAATGGTGTTAGTATGTGATGCTTTTTGTTTTAAAATTTTTAGTTAGTAATACACAAAGTCATCAGCTCCACTCTACACAGTTCCCCCTACAGTTAAAAACATTTCATCTTTTCTTTCCCCCGTTTGTGAAATCCAAGTGTCTGGTAATCTCTTAGTGAGGCATCTGAGATCAAATCATGCAGTCAAACCATCAAAGGGTCAATTTGGATTTCTCTTTGTAAAAGCAGAACCAGTCCTATCGACTATACAGCATCATTTAATGAAATTCTACTGAATATGTAAAGCCAAAGTGAAGAGCACAGTCTTGGGTCAAACCATCAGTCACGTGACTCTGGTCATCTTGGTTGCTCAGTTCTTCCATGTGTAAAGATGGAGATGATACAGCACTAACCCTTCAAGTTGTCACAAGAGTTTAGTGAATTAACCCATGTGAAGAACTTACGAAAAAGGCTGGGCACAACCTGAATGATCTGAGAAATACTAGCTCCTGTCACTACTGTCATTCCTATCATCATCATCAGAACCACCCCTGTTATCATCCTAATTTCTATTATTGCATGGTCCTGGATAACAAAAAGATGTGAAAATATTGATCTCCTCGCTCCTATTTGAAAAAAATTTCATATTCCCCCAAATACCCACATATTCTACCTTCCCTGTGTCTGACTTGCTGAAAACTTCAGAAGTGAAATGCCTTCCTTGGTTTGCCCCAAAGGGCCAAGCCTTCCAGGTGTCAGAAAATAACCCATGTGCATGTGGATTCTTAAACAATGGCAGACAAAGGGCACCATGAAGCCATCTCATCCAGGCCTCTGCTTAAACACCAGTAATATTATCCAATAAGAATGATCTAAAATAGCAGGGCACTGGGAGCTTGTCACTAAAGGCAGGGAACAGGGAATTCAAGAGGTTCCTCTTAGCGAGCTATCTCCTTGTATGCTACAGAATGTGCATCTCCAAGGCTGCCAGTCCTAGAACCATGACAGTGTACCACATTATTTGTTGCCATTCACTGATGTCCTGCTGAAGGCTGCCACTGTATAGACAGAGAGGAAGGACTACTTGTACCACCCAAGGGAGCACACTGTTGCATGGTCACAAGCTGGCCCAGCGCTCCCACATGCAGCTGCTCGTGGAGGCTGGCCCTGCTCTCATAGGAGGTAGCAGCTATCACCACCCAGCTCTCTGCTGGTCTCGGTGTGAATTTCAACAGCAGGCTATGCTAGAAAAACAGTAGAAGTATCCAACTTTCTTTCTAACTAGAAGACTTGGAACTGCAGAAATTCTATATTTGATCCTTTCTACACTTCTATTAGCATCATCTTTGAGGCAAGAAGGCCTTAACCAGAGCATTAAAGAGAAGCTAGTGCCAGCACAGAGCTTCAGTATGTGAGGACCAGCTGAACAGAAAGGAACTGTTCTGCTGTGGAAGAAAACATGCTAAGAGCAGGCTGGAACACCCTTTGGGAGGAAGCAAAGGAAACTGGGAGTCTCAGCCAGGGTTTCCGAAGTAGCAGCTACAGCCAAGAGGCAGAGTTCAAACTTAAAGTGCATACCTCTTGGAAAGAAGGCTGGCTCCTCTCTGCATTCAGCAATGGGACTGTTTTTGTTGAAGACAGTAAGACACTGAAGCATGCCCTTTCATTCAGGATAAGACGCGAAAGGACCTAAAGGAGGAGTATGTGCATCGTTTCAAACTTGGGTGGAATCAATTATGAACTTGAAATCTCAACACTTAAGACTTTTTTCTGTCATTCCCTTTCCTGTTTTACAGTGGTACCTCAACTCTGCAACCAGATTTGTGGAGAGCATGGAGGCCAGGAAGATAGGTACCACTGTGTTTGTAAACTTCTATCTTGCGCCACCCTCATGTCCATCTCCCATGCTGAAGGCAGTATTTGCTTGCAGATTGCTGCAAGAATGGAAGACCGTGTTGAGAAGAAGGGAAATATGTTCAGGACAAGCTGGACTTGACATGCCCCAGAACAGCCAGCAGGGATTTCTCATACACAGCAGGATAAATGAGTACAAGAACAGTTCGTTTTTTGAGGGGTAACTTCTCACTTTCCTTTCACATTTTTCCTCTGCTGTCTGATACACTTGGGTCCACCTTACTCGACCCATTAGCTAAGCTCTGTGTAGGCCTCGGCTGAGCAACTACATCTTATAAGGGGGACTCTTGAAGCCTGCAGTGTTCTGTAATAGAAAATTCTAGGCACTCTGAGAGGTGGTGGAGGAGCATTACAAGGAGAAAGAAATCTTACTTCTCTACGGTAGATGGTTGAAGGAATGACCCCAGCTTGGTCACGGCTCCTTCTACCCACAACCTCTGTGTCCCTTCCCGCACGGACTCTAGGGCCAGGCCTGTGCGTTGCTCAGAGATCCATCAGCGAGGTAATGCAAGCTAAGGCATGAAAATGCAAGCTGAGGCTTGAAGTAGCTAAGGCTACTTCATTGATGTCCGCGCTCTTCCTGTTGGAACCCTGAGCTCACCATAAAATGAAGCCTGAGTTATCTTACTGAAGGAAGAGAGAACCATGGGGGAGAAAGGAACTGTCCCAGGTGAGTCCTCACCATCCTACACCCCAGGTGGAGCAGTCTGCAGTTCACCAGACATAAGCAAAGCCATTCTAGAGCAGCAGACCTGATATCTAGCTAGGGATGACAGTCCACACAGATCGCTGACCTGGCCCAGACAAGCACGCTCAACCACCTATCTCATAGAATTATGAAATGTTATAAAATAGTTGGCTAAAATCACAAGGTCTTGAGAGGTTTCCTGTATAATGAAAGGTAACTCCACCTCCTCCCTTTACCCTCAATAACAGGTTACAGGTGTGCAGGCCTGTCTACTTCTAAGAATGGTACCACTGACATTCCCTCTTAACTTGGTCCCTGAGAACTGTAGGCCTCAAGTGGTATGTCCCAACAATAGGAAAAATGAGAAAAAAGAAACCAGTGCCTGAGGGTAAGTGTGTGTGGGGGAGGGTGGGGGGACAGAGGCAGAAGGGACAAAAGGGCGTTAGAGGAGAAAGGAGGGGGAAGAAGAATATCAAACTCAAGGCACTGACCGAAGACAGCATGCCCCAGCGCACACAGGAGAGACTTTCCTCTCCTCACATCTCTTTGCCAGTGGCAAAGAGAAGCAATAAAAGCGGTGACCATGAGCAAGTGGTCATGCTAATTTTCAGTCAGGCTGGGGCCAGGGGAACAGGGAGCCGAAAGACTCATGAAACGCCTGCTGCAGAGGTGCGTCCCAAATCCTGTCCGCTCAGCTCTCATCATCATAAATAATTCTACACGGCTAGGAAAATAAAGGCTTGAGCATAAGGTTTCTATCTGTGCTGCACAGAAGCTGATTAAAAATGCTAACTACCATGATTGTCCAACCACCAGACACTCCCCAGAGACCCATGCTCACAGATGGTGATTAGTTTGGGATGGCCAGAACATCCACCAGTACCATGTTGCCGTAACACCCACAGACTATCTGTCACACTCCCAGGAGGCCGTTAAAGGCTGTTTACTTCATACAGTTAACTTGAACCATAAGCTTCACGAGCCTCTTTGATACAATTTTAATCACTCCCCTCATAAAGCCCTAACACTCCCCGCCATAGATGTACATTTGCACACAGCACAGTCCAAAGCTCCCCTTGGAATTTTGCAGTGAGCAACGCCCCCTTCCCAACCTGCCTCGCCTCAAACGGATGCTGCCGCACTACAGATACTGCCCAGGGTCCCCTTGATTCACGCACTTGCATTAGTGCTGCCCAGCGTGGTAATACATCATGGCTCCCCGTGGAAATTGGGTGATAAAAGATCAATACCAGGACCTTGTAACAAATGTTCCAACAGTGAAACCGCAAGCTACTGTTTATCTTTTCCAGAACATATTTTTCCCCCAAGCAAATTCTAATTTTCTAGACTGACCTCAGCTATCCATTCTAATATTTATTTATTTTGAAAGCAAAAATAAGTGAGGTTCCAGACACTGTTCCCAAATGCACACAAAGCCCTGTTAATTACTGCCCTTGAGAACTACTGTCACCGGGCCCTCCCCTTGGAAAGCGAACCCCACTGTCCCTCCCCCAATTCTACTACTCCTCACGACCGTGCCCTGCATTTGGCAGGCAGGCAGCATGCTCTCCTGGCAAAGCCTTGGGCACTAAAGCCGTGACATTTGGTGGATATGCCAACAGCAAGAAGAACAGCCTGGGATGAAAGGCAGAGTGCGCTTTCAAGTAATTTTGTGTGAATTCTGTGTGATTTGACATTTCTTTTATAGGAAGGATTTGTCTGGTTTCTTGAGGCACCTCGCCAAAGAAAGGGCAGAGGGTCTGAATACTGAGGATTCGGCCTGGGCTCAAGTCCTCGGTTCAGTCTCTGGTGGTGATATTATTTCACCAGGTCTGTGCAGCTCTCCAGGCCCCCACGTTCTTTTTTTGTAAAATCGGAGGGCTGGGGCTGCTCTGCCTCGCACACAATTGCTGCGCCAACGCTGCTTATGAGAGGGCTTTGTAAGGTATGAAATATTAAAAAGAAACTTTTTTAGTTCTCTCTTTTTTGGTCTTTGCATTTACACTGTTATTGCCTATTCTGGCTTTTTATTCTACTTTTTCCAGCTAGGTGAAGACAGAATTTGGAGGGAACTACAAAGCTATCCAGTTTGCAGTATTGGTGTTTTCTATTTAACGGTCTGCCCACAAGAAGTGGGCCTTTTGTGTGTTTGTGGTTCTGGAGTTTGGGCAGACTTTGAGTCCTTGTTTAGTATTTGCTCAGCAAATTCTGTTTAGAAGCACTCCTGTATCTCCTTTGGTTTGTACAATGGTGTTTACATGAGGCTATGGTTTATGAATGAGACTATACTTTCAACAAGTAAACAGTATTTGGGAGGAAGACTGCCCTCTTGCTACTACCTTCATCTGCTTTACTCACCCTTGCTTTCCTACTTTCTTTGTGCCCTGGGGCTCAAATATTCCCTTTCCTGATCGCATATTCTTGAGTTTCTTAACCTCTGGATCCTTGCTCATCACCACACCTGGAGGCCTTGCTCTATTGAAGTCTCCAGCTTTCGGAAACAGAGGTTACTTGCTGTGTTCAATTTCTATAAAACAGGCTGTATTATTTACTTCCACTGTAAAGTAATGGAGTACAAGAACATGTAGCATTTATCCGCTTCCGGCTCTCACCTCTCCTCTTGCCTCTAAGCTCAGAGCCAAAACTTTGATTGGCAGAGTCTGCTCAGGAGCCCCTGTCATCCTTTCCTCTCTCCTCAAATCAAGGCTTCCTATTTCCTGTTGATTTGCACCCCTACCACCACCAGGGTTTCATCCTCCTCTGTCCGGGAATGTTGATTCTCAGCCAGTTGCCACTCTGGAAACACACCCTTCTTTGGACAGTTCCAATATCAATTATATCCTATTACCCTTCTCTGTAAGAAATTTACATGATGTTCCAGTAAAAGACTCTTAAATTTAAGTGAATTTCAGGCTCTCTTTAGGGAACCACTGGTCTGTCTACATTTCCCATTCTGTCTTAGAACAAGGGCGGCTGAAGCAAGGGCACTGGCAGTGGTTCTGACGGGAAGCACAAGCCAAGCAGCCTGGAAGCCCAGCCCTAGGGTCCACTGGCCACACAGTTCAGCTCCCAATTCTAAGTCTAGATGTCACTGATAAAATAAAAGCTCTACTTCTTGTCTCACAAGGAAGACAAATCTTGGAAAATCTGGTTACCACTGGCGTCACAGGTTCCATTTTATCTCCTCAAAACTGATACCCCCTCTCCATAAAGTGTTCGGTTACCTAACAACGTCCCCATAGAGTTCAAAACCCAGAAGCCAATTTCTCCTGTTTATATTTAGTGTTATTTATGTAGACCGGTGTTTTGGTTTTTATTTTTTAATGTACCCTTTTAACAAAGGAAAAAGTGGCATAAGGTATAGAAATTTATTTTACTTTATTTGAACTATGGCCATGAGGTGAATGAGATTGGCACAGGTAAAGAAAGAATGCAAAGAGGGCTAAGTTCCTAGAATTTTGTGAAATGAGCACCGTGATGACTGATATGTAAAGTTGTTGAGCAGTTTGAACACTTACTATGGTGACTAAGACCGGAAACTCTGAGCGGATGGATGGAGGTTCGGCAGTGCAGTGGGGATTTGATAATGGGTGTGGACATTCAGTGAAATTTTGCTGGAAGGATTGGAATGGTAATGTTACCTCTGAGTAGAAACTTCAAACCTGAGATCGTTCCTACTCAGCCCAGAGCACACCCTAGCTGTTTGTTTGTTTGTTTTTGTTTTTCTTCTGGTACCAGGAATCGAACTCACGACCTTGCGCTTGCCAGGCAGGCGCTTTGCCACTGAGCTAAATCCCCAGCCCCGCACCCTAGCTGTTTTAAATGGGCTGTTGTCTCTTAGACTGGCTGTGTGGCATCTGAGAGCACAGACAAATTGGCAGGGGTCACTGGAGACACTGCAATCTTACTAGGCTTCTGGAGAAGAAAAAGAAGGCTACAGAAATGTGCAAAGAAGATTACAGATTGAATCTCAAGAATGATCTGAAGCAGATTGTGTGAAAATATTTCGAGAAGCATGATAAATCCTAAGGGCAACAAGCATTTAGAATCTATGTCTTAGGAAGAAACATCCCACTCAAGTCAACAAACATTTAGTGAATGCTGTAAAACAGTACTGGGTCTAAATAGCACTGGGAACAAGATGATAAGACCATTCAGTATTTGGTGAGGGCGTGGGGAGGGAGGAGAGGGACGGCCCGATCTTCAAAGATACAAGCAGATGGAGGTGAGCGCCGTAAGACATGGAAGGGAACAGGCAGAAGAGTGGAGCGGGTGGGTAGACGGGCTCAGAGGGAGGGAAAGCCCTTTAGGCGGGACAGCATGGAAGCAGGAACTTGAAGATGTTACAGAATGGGACTGGCGAGAAGGGAGCTGAACTGAAGGACTGCGGGAGGGAAGAGGAACGGCGGTGGGCAGGACAAACAGTGTGTGAGGCGGTGGTGAGCAGAGACCTTGGGCGTAAGGGCGACCTTCTTTATGTGCTTTGGCTGTGCATGGAAAGCGATGAGATTCCCGAGACACAGTGTGGGGTCTGAGCGAGGCTAGTGGGAAGAAAGGAGGGCATATCAAGAGACTTTCCAAGGATGAAAGTGACAAAACTGGGTGACTCACTAGATGTGGGAGACGAGAGAAAGCGAGAATCGCTTGGGTTGTGACTTCTTTCTATAGGCGGGTTTCAGAAGAGCAGCTCTCTGGGTGGTAGTGACAGCTGATGTATCACGGGCTCGCCACTCCTGTACTTGGGGAGCTTGGACAGGACCCGATCCTCCGCTTCTGGCAGCGGTGCTGGGAACACCGGCTGTGGCCTCCCGTCCAGATGCCCTTGTATCTTGCCTCTGTCCCTCTACTGTAACTGGCCCATTTCCTCTCACTCTCCTGCTGGCTTTGGATGTTCTCCGTTCTATGGGTTTCTAGGCAGGTGTTCATCTTCTCCAGAAAGGGGGCCTCTTTCTCCAACAAGGAAGGTTTTTCAATCCTCATTTTGATTCTCAGCTTTGTTCTCACCAGATCTCAGTGATATTGACTATGCCGTGTAAAAAAAAAAATTTAAGATCATTTTGTTTTCCCCATACTCTGAAGTTACCTAATCCTAATATTTAAAAATCTTGTAATCACTCGACTCCAACTATGCGTCAGTGGGTTTTCTCTTTTATTTTCAAACCTGTAATCCTTCTGATCACTCTGTCTTAACTAGTCTTGCCGGTCTTGTTTTTTAAAACATTTTCCTGGGTGATTTCCCTCACTCCCTCCTCCATGTCATCTTTGAAGTCATCTTGAGCAGATTAGCTAGTATCTGGGGGAAATACTCTTATTTGCATTTTCATGCTATATATATATATATATATATATATATATATATATATAAAATTTCTTCTTAGTTCTCTTTGGAAATTTCTCAATTTGAGTCTATTCACTCATTCACTTAGCAATATACACTAAGTACCTTCAACTAGCCAAACAGAAAGTTGAAACTGAATGCCCAGCTCCAAGGCACACAGCCCCTGGCTTCCTGGAGCTTAATCTTTTGGAGAGGCAACCCAGAAAGAGGAAGACCACAACTATGATCAATGTCGTGAGTGAAGGGTGCACCAACTGTGACAAGTCTTCCACTGGCTGAAGGAGAGGAGAGTAGAGCAGGTGCTTAGGAAGGGCAGAGAGGCCTCTTCTTTAGAGGTAAAGGCAGATGCTATGTGACTGTCAGGAAAATAATGGAAAGAATTCCTGGAAGGATAGCAACCTGGAAAAACTCATCTTCAAGGCTCCTTCCATCTCTGAAATAGAATTCTTTAAGGAGGACCACGCAGGGAAAGAACAGTGTGATTTATGAGAATACCACTGCCCTCAAGCCAGTGCCTCATTAGATCCTTCCCCCTCTCCATGTCTCTGACCAGCTGACATAAACTTTTACTGCTCTCTCTACTTAGGATCTTATTGAGGCGTCTGCACTGGGTCATAAACTATAGAAGAAAGCCTCAAGGAGCAAGCAGTCTTGCAGACACCATATATCGAGCAACTCCTATTGATGTTAATCAATCATTTATTTGAGAGGAAGAATAAAACATACTAAAGGGACTTCAGGGGATTACTCTTCTTATATTGATAACCCATTAACGTTTAATGAACTGGCATAATAGTCAGAGCAACTTGAAGCTACCTGGAAAGCCAAGGAACTGGGTTGACTTTCATATAGCATACTCACAAGATACTTTCCTGATGCCTTTGGTTCCTGTAAGAGTCCTGATCCACCCCTTCCCATCTGTGATAAAGACGCAGCCTGCAAGTATGGGCTGTTGCTTTCTGCTAGGGAGTTTACTACAGTTGAGAGCTGCTACACAGGTTGACATCGCATAGAGACCGCAATTGGAACAAGGTGAACATTCACCAATGCTAACGAGGCCCTAGATACTACAGAGTCCAACAGTTACCTTCACTGGTTCGTGGATCTCCCTTCAGTCACCCCTCTGACCTCCCATATGGTACAAACCTTCTTCACTACTTCAGGGTAATGAACTTTGTAACCGAAAGAGCCAGGGCTTTTCTAGGTCACGGAAAATGTTTCCAGCTTCTGAAAAATGTGAAGATTCTACTAGATCATCACATGGTTGCTTTCTGCTTTATTATCCTCTTTCTTATATAACACAAGTTCTTCCTTACAGATCTTGAGATTAATGAGTATCAATAAATAAATGGCCTTGGTGTCTGCAGTTAGCATGGTTCAATACTAACTACAGTACAGTAAAATAGTAGACTTGCCTCCAATCATAACTGGCTTGTTCAAATAGCTTCATTGAGTAGATTAATTCATTTAATTCCTTAAGAGAAAAATTTAAAGCCAACTCATCTTTCAGGTCTACCAAGAAATCATACTGCTTAGTATCTTGTGGAGGAAGTACAGCTTCTATTGCAGGGAGCAAAGCAGGTAGGTGCCTGGCTTGGAAACACCCTAACCACCCTAGAGCACCACCTTAGAGCAAGGCTTCACACTTTTTGCCTGTAACCCACAGGTGACATTTTTACTGCAGACTCCTCCTTGGCAGGTATCTCTCCAAGGATGCTGGAGAGGCAGGGCAGGCTGTAGCTTCTTGCTGTAGGCTGTAACTTATCCTCAAGGATCTACCCCTAACCAGAGAGGATCCATACTCTGGTCTGGATCTACTTAACAAGGCCAGTTTGTTTAAGAACTTCTTTAAGGGCCAGGAAAGACCCCCCAAACGAATTCCTGAAGCAGAGGCTGGCAGTGCTTGCAAGTATTCCTGCAGCTCTGCCTAGGGAGAGGTAGAATGGCCTTGTGTTCAGGCAGGAGTCCAATTCTTACAATAAGATGTCAACTCCACCACCTGCACTTCTGATTTCGAAGGCATAAGGCTCTGCCCTGGACCAGCAACAGAGAATACAAACACACCAGGCCCTTGTCAGAGAATACAATCTCAAACTGTCTGCTATTCAACTCCTATCAAAAGCCCAGCTGAGAAAAGCAATATTTACAAAAGATTATTTGAAGGACAAGCAGTTCATCCACTCTTCAAAACACTCTACATTCTCTACATGGATCAAACCTGACCACCTCACAGCCATACACGGGGGCCATATTACTTCAGCCCCACACAGAATTGGATTGTATTTTAATGCCATGCTGCTTTCTCTTATCAAAAAGTTGCTACAAGAAGCAGACACAGAAAATCTATTATTACATTTGAGGAAAACCTGTTGTTGGAGTACTGTTCACTACATAAAAGCCCATGTAAGAAAGTTTTCCTGAAAATAAGCTTTAGAAGCTCTAGTCCTAAAGATGTTCTCCTTTTAAATTAGTTATGCAGCACATTTGACCTTGGCTACTGGGAATCGTAGCGTCAGATCTGAAGCTCAGCTGTGGCAATTATAACGATGCTTACATTTGTGTCTGTGTTCTTCTTTTCTTGTCATTATTTTCTCCTTCTATGGTCATTGTAGCTTACTTGACACAACCAGATAATGGCAAAGAAAGAATGTTCTGGGTACGTCTGCTGTCCTCACTGAAGGGGCAGTTCTCTTCTTCTATAAGGAGGGTCATTCTACAGATGAGGACATCTAGGCGCCAAGAGATAAAGCAGAATATCACATCCAGGTATGTGTGCCTCCAGGCTGCAGCACCATAGCTGCACTCTGAATGCAACGGACCATTTAAAGGGAAGACCAAAGTAACAGATACGTGGGTCTAAGGCTGAGTCTTTCATTCTCTGCCCTTTTCGCAGTGCAGTAAAACATTGCTTCGAAGTCTTCCCTGTGGGTGCCAAGGACTGTGCTAACCACGTTCTAACCAAAGTCCACTGGTCCAATTCACTAGTAACGTGATCCAGTAAAGATAAATGCACATTTTATAGGTAAGACTAAAGAGTTTATAAAATATATTTTGGCAGAACATAAAACCCTGAAAAGAGCCATTAACATCAACAAAACATGGGAATCTAAGGTCCCTGGGGACATTTCCCATAGAGCTCTGAGGCATCCAGAGCTGCAGATGACTTGGTCCCTGGCTACCGGCCATGCTGCTCTTACGGGGCTCCCCCACTGCCATGCCAGTAGATGTGCTTTGCTGGCCTGGCGTTCACATCGCAGGGCAAGACACACCTGCCTTCGATGTTGCTTCCTCTTAGTCCTTTACTCACTATACCGGGCAGGTCCTTTGCTATTATAACTCCATTAGCCTTGGGAGTAAATGCCGGAGAGAGCTGGCGGTGGTCTGTGCAAAAACTCTCACCCAAGAAATGGAGAGGACAGAGCCTGGGGCCTTTGCTCTCCATACAAAATGTAGGGGCAAAGTCAGGGACACACATATATTCAACTCTATGAACAGGAAAACAACAACAGAAAACAGACAACACAGATTGTGTCCTTAAGGAACTCCTAACAGTGGAGAGATAAAAATAAAACAACTCCACAGAAGAGACTATGAAGCAAAGAAAGTTGTCAGCATAAAAAACGAAACAAAACAAAAACAAAAACAAAGGTAGCCTCATAAAGACTTAGTATAAAGAAAGCAAGGGAATGATCACCAAAGATGGGCTCTCTAAGAAAGGGAATTGTCAGCTAGGAATGGTGGCACACACCTGTAATCCAAGCACTCTGGGAGGCTGAGGCAGGAAGATCATAAATTCTAGGCCAACCTTGGTAATTTAGCGATTTAGGGACCCTATATAAAAAAAGTAGGGCTGAGGGTATAGCTCAGTGCAAAGGTTGAGGGTTCAACCTTTGGAGTTGTTCAAAAAAGGGAATTGTTAACACTTGGTTTAAAAGGATAAACCAGGGGGCTGGGGATTTAGCTCAGTGGCACAGCGCCTGCCTGGCAAGTGCAAGGTTGTGAGTTTGATTTCCGGTACCGGAAAAAAACAAAAATAAAATAAAATAAAATAAAGGATGAACATGTTCTATGAGCTGCTTCTCAGTCTGACACTCATTCAGTATGCCACAAGTACTTATTCAGCCCTATTTTGTACCAGGTACTGTTCAAGGTGCCAGGAAAAGAGCAGAGAGCAAAGAGTTCTCGGTCCTGTGCTCATATGCAAAATTTTAAAAAGTGAAAACAATACCAGAAAGTATTGTGAAGAAAATAAATACGGGTAATTTTTTTTTATTCTAAAATTTTAAAAGACTAACAAAACAACAAAGAAGGCAAAATTAAAACAACACAAAACCCACAAAAACAATACATGACCTCAAAACGAAATGACAGGAATTACCAATGGTTGCTACATTACATACTGTTATCTTCCATGAAGTTGCTTAGTCCACCAGACACAAATAGTCTGAAAAAGAACTTCTTCAATAGCGTGCAGAGGTACCTGGGCTCGCCAACTTCATTCTTTCCATGACTCTGGTTGCAAACCGAATTGGACAAGAATCGAATCAAATTCAATGGTGAGGTTTACTGCTGACCTTATGGGGAAATTCGGTTTTCTCGTCTATGGCCAAACCAGCCTGAGAGCACCCAATCCCGTGTGATTTGGTTCTTACCCACTCTGGTTTGTGACCAGATTCATGGAACAAATTAAGTTCGTGAACCGAGGCACCACTGTACTTCCTCCTAAACAGAGTAATCTAGGAACTTTTTGTTAGGGACATGATATCTGAAGCTGAGAACTAAATGAGAGGAAGGAGCTCTCTTCAACAGCAATTGAAAGAGCAGTCCAGGCAGAAGAAATGGCCTAGAACAAAGGACCATAGGCAGGCAGATGTTTAGCATATTTAAAAAACAATCTTGAGGTCACAGAGGCTGGAGCATGGTGAACTTGGAGAGCAAAGGCACCAGAGCAACAAGCCTGGGCTTTACTCCAAAGGAAATCAGGAGTTAATAGAAGACTTCAAGTCTGGATTGTACATGCATACCTGCGTGTGTGTGTGTGTGTGTGTGTGTGTATGAGAGAGAGAGAGAGAGAGAGAGAGAGAGAGAGAGAAAGAGAGAGAGAGAGATACAGAGAGACACAGAGAGACAGAGACAGAGATAGAGAGCACAAAGGAGACCAAGACTTGATAGTATTTATTTTGAAAAACATTACCTTTGATTAGGCAGAGATTGCTTAGATATGATACTGAAACTATGGACCATAAAAGAAAAAAAGAACTGATAAAGTGGATTTCTTTGAAACTGAACATTTTGTGCTTCAAAAGGCATCAGTAAGAAAACGAAGACAAGATGAATAGGAAATACTTGCAAATCACATGTGACAAAGGATTTGTATCCATAATACATAAAGAACTGATTGAAGTGTACAGTTAGAATGAGTCAGCTTTATGATATGTAAATTGTATCTCAATAAAGTTCTTTAAAAAGTACATGTGGCCAACAGCCCTAGATTCCCCAGGCTACTTTTTCCTTTGATCTTCTTCATCGACAACTACTGACAACACCTAATCAGGTTGAGTGATATGGCAGAACCCCACCAATGTCACTAACCTCTAAATGTCCTTACAAAAGTTACAACTTCTCCTAGTCTTAATTTCTCCCTCTATAAAACAGTGATAAGATATATACCTAAATAAATTGTTGGGAATAGCACAGATATGAGGCTATTTGTTCATAGCTATTAGGCATACTCTTCGGCTCTGGGATTTATCTCAAAGTTATTTCATCATGGTTAACATTCTATTTATGTTCTATGCTAAATTCTAAGTAGGTTTTAGTGGCATTCACGCATAAGTTTTATTCATCTTGTGATAGAATAATTGGTTTTAGGCACCAGGGCTGGGCTGGGAAGAAATGATGTGGCTTTGCTCACCATTAATTCCATCAAATACACTTTTAAAAGATGCAGCACCAGACTTAAATCTCAAAATGTCCTCCCATTTGAGGGTGGAACTTTTCCTCAAAAAAGGCATTAGTCCTTTCCTTTTGAGAGTCCTTGAATCCAGCACACTAGAAGCTTCCACTGAACCATCTTAGGGTCCCCCCTTCATCTTCCCATGACCTTTGAGTATCAAAATCTTCATGATCCACTTGATGACACCATTTTTATTGGATATTGTAGGTTCCCAGGTATGGTCATCCTTTGTTATCTGGTTCCGTAGTACCCCGCGGCCTTGTTATCTGGTTCTGTAGCACCCCGTTGGCCATCTGTGGATTTCAAAATCTTTAGACACTCAGCCCTTTAAATTGTTTCTGGATGACTTACAATACCAAACACATAGTAAATGCCATGTGAATAACTTGTTATACTGTATTGCTTGAGAATGATGATAAGAGAGAAATTTGTACACATTCAGTGAAGATGTAATTTCTTTATGGAGTAGTTTCAATCCATGGCTGGTTGGATGTATGGATGCAGAATCTATGGATATCCGACACAAATTCTGATTTTTTTGTTTAAATTTAAAAAGCATATGGAACAGATGTAAAGTAAAGAGAAAACAGAGTCAATAAAAACTTTTAGTGTTTGCTTTCTTTTCTAAAGGGAAAAAGTCACTAAGCAGTCACTGTATGCAGGAAAGGGATATGGGCGACCTTCTCTCTAGGGTCTCTGTTTTCATTTGTCCCCCTCTGACCACATGACTTAGTAGAATTATGAAAATCAACAATAAAACTCTCCAATCTTTACCTAACTTTCATATAACTTTTCCCCTGTGTCTTGCTTGCCCGACGAAAAGCTACATTTCAATCCTGGAATCCTATGAAAATACATATTGTGAAAAATAACTTTAAAAGTACATTTGGAGACTTAGCTTTAAGTCTAAAAAAAAAGAACATTAAAATAAATTTAGACCAGGCCTTGGCAGCCTGTTTCTGAATGTTCACTGCAATTATGAACATTATGAATGTAATTTCCATTAAGATGTTGACATGAACAGGGAAATAAATAAAGATACTGATGATTCAAGCATTTTATCAGCATTTCACGGAGGAAAAAATCTGCCCAAATGGCTATATTTTCATTTACTGAATAAAACATTTAAATGCCATTCATTTCCTGCCAGCCTTTCCATGTGGATAGTTTTCTGGGTTGATCTATGGCTTTTAGAGCTTGGGAAAGTGAGCCATTTCTCTCATTACCTTAACTGGACTCAGATCATATGCAAGATGCCCAGCAGCACTGAACTAGAGTTGGTGCTCCTGTGAGATTCTCTACTGAACTCTTGTGAACTCAGATGTGGATTCTTTCTGAGGGAGGAGAGATACTAAGCATTAAACGCTGCCCTAGCCCAGCTAACACTGAGGTATGTCCGCTCATCTGACATCACCAAATTCATGTATCGATACTGAAACTCCTCTTGACTTACCTCTTACTACTAGTGTGAGCTGGACTTCAGTTTCCTCACAAAGAAAACTGTATTTCATGATCTCTGCTATCACTTATATAGCTATGTAATTCTTTAACTACCCAAATGTAAATCCTCCAATGTTTTTTTTTTTCCATTTTAGCCACAAAAGTAATATATGATCAAATAACACAAAAATATTAGGTTGAACGATATGAAATTGGCATTATATGAAAGGGCAATTTCATATGATCCCACCCAGCACACAATATCTTCAGAAGGCTTCCCTTGCTGCCCAAGCATTAGTCTGGCTTATATTAATAACTTGTATTTGAACAGTGCTTTCAAAGTTTGAAAGTGCTTTCGTGTACATTATTCATATGCAACAAACATTTCCTGAGGGCTTGCTATGTGCTTGGAGCTTCCAATAAAACTTCTCATTTAACCCTCATAGCAGCACAGTTTCTGCGCTCCAAGAGAATGAAAAACCAGAAGACAGTGGAATAAAGGACCCAAGGTCACAAAGCAAGTGGATGACAGCCCAGATTCAAGACCGGCTCAGACTCTAATCCTCTTTCCACAGATCCTCCTCCTACTGGTCTGAGCAAGTCTAGCTTCTTTCTCCTATCCCAAGAATCTCTGAAATCTTAATAATCTCATATTTTTGACAGGCAAAAGGAATGCTTCAGGCCTGCACTGGTTTTTCTCCTCTTTGTTGGTAGTTCTGTGCTGCAACAACGA